>NC_050177.1:31549847-31567347 GCF_008315115.2 Sander lucioperca
TGCACTGGCCTGTGAGCGCCCTCATGTGGAACCAGAGTGACATTTACACGAACTGCCGTGAGACCTGCTCGGTTATTCTAACCCAACCTCCGTATATATGCTTCCCATTATGTTTCCCATTCCCATTTCGTGCTGAGCACCACGGAAAAAACGTCATAATCGTGTCCGGTACACGAATCAATAGATTAAAAATAACGTGACCATTTCACAAATGTGAGACCGTGTTGCTTGGTTTTAACCCTCAAATTTGACCCATTTTCAAAGTTTCTACATCATAAATTTGGGTTTCTTTTAACCAAATTGCCCCAAAATAACATGGATGGTTCCACAAAGGAAATTAAGGATCAGATCTCTACTTTCATAGAATTTTGGGTGTTGTATTCAATTTTATAGCTTTGTCCTAAACTAAACTTTGACAGATCTGTGATTATCTGTTACCTTCATTCCTCTGATCTTAACACATTAGTCCAAATCATTCATCATTTCTGCTTTTTTCTCACACAAAAAATTGAAAATTGTATATAAATGAAGTTCATTGACCATGAATTCCAAAAAATAAGTGTAAAACTAGTGCAAATAAATAGGTCTAGTGGTGAATATACTGGTGTTAATGAAAAAAGTACCAAAAACGTTGAAATAAGCGACAAAAACGTAAAAACAGTATCTAAATAAGTGTTAATTTTGACACTGATTAATGAGGTTTTGTCTCTGTTTGTTTGTAAAGTTTGGAGATGTAACTTTCATTTTAAAGAGTCCTCTTTTGGTAGTTTGTGAACCTGATTTTCTTTTTTTTTTCGTAAACCCTTTCACTAACAAATAGGCTAATTTTACTAAAAAAAAAAACGGGTTTTATGTTTTTTTTTTATTTATTTATAAGGGACAATGTGCAATTAAAACATAAATGTGACCATTTGATGCATTGCACCAGAGTTAGCCTTTGGCTAATTTACATCTGCAGTCCCTCGAAAAACAAAAATACAACATTTTAAACGTTGAAACATCGCTTAATAAGTAAAAAAACATGCAACAAATAACAATATTTTACATTTCATATCACTGACACACACACACATATACACACACACACACACACACACACACACACACACACACACACACACACACCCCGTCAGCCACGTTCGAGAGACAAGTAAGACCAACAGAGGAATGATTCCCTGGGTCGTAACACTGTATTGAAGAAAACTTGAAACTAGCGATCGAGACCATGAACTCATTCAGTTTTGGCTCAGTTTCTCTAAGGGGGTCAGCTTCTCCTCGGACCGCAAACCTCCTATGGCGCCATTTTAATGCTACCAAGCCATCACCTCCCGTTAGCATCCCATTGACTGCCATTCATTTTGACGTCACTTTGACAGAGAATAACTTTACATCTGAAGAGTTTAAAGACTTTATTTGTCCGTTGTTTATTTCTAAAGAAACACGACAATGTATAAAAGGCTCCATTACCTTGTACCTCACGTTATGGCTCCGTAGAAGACGTTTTTATAAAAATAGGCTAACGATTGGGTCATAACCACGAGACTTACTGTCACATAGTAGAGGAATTACCGTATAGTACAGGAGAAGCTCTCAGGCAGTTTGGACTTACATTAGCTGTTTAAGTTTAATTACTAATGTTAACTATCATTTTAGTGATCAATAATTAGCCTGTGTCTATGTTATCTCCTTACATATACCTACGCTCTCCGTCTCTGCTAGATTGGGAATGATTGAGATTTCTCTTGGCACAGCTACCAGAAGACTTCCAACTTTCAGACAGGTTGCTCACGTCTCATCTACGTCGTCTTTCTCAGTTGGAGGCTGCTCAGTAACGCTCAGCCATCACCGGAAAAGGTCTTCTAATATCCTTCACTGGTCTCTGTCCAGAGACACGGGATCTGTTGGTCCATTTTATATACTGTCTATGATTTTCTCACAGACTTCTTTTTGGAGAACCGAGTCACCCCCCTGCTGAAAATTAGATGTAATGCAGTTCCACATACACTTTCAGAGCCCTTGATATCACGCAACTTCATATGGCACACGGAGGCCACTCGCAGAGATACCTGCTGCTGTACATACTCCTCACAGCAGTGAGCTGATGCTGCTGATCTTCAGCTCAGTAGATGGCCAGTTAGCCCCATCTAGTGGACAGATAGTAGAACTCCATTATCTGATGCCAGGTCTCCCACACCAAAGGCATGTGTCATATCCACTGCTCCACCACCCCCATACCTTGGTGAAAGGTGCATACAAATACAAACAATTTTACACATAAGTAAGAAATAAACATCATGTCATGTATACATGTTTTAACATCATGCATTCATGACTAATGGAGGCTACAGGCCACTTGGAAGTTGGAACAAAGAAGTAAAATAAGTCCTCCAGAGGCCAGCCTCCCTTTCACCTCCTCAGCATCCATTTTAGCGCTAATCGAAACTCATCACCTGATCACTCATTTAACACGCAAGCCGGAAAGCGAGCCCAAGCCCGGCCCGAGCACGTGTAAAATGATAGAAGTTAAGACCGAACCCAACCCAAGTTCAGGCAGATATCTTCAGCTCTACTCTGAATCTGATTCTGGTTGTACTGTGGATAGCCTACATTATGTGTATTGCTTCTTGTTCTATATGTCACAAACTAAAGCTGTCTGATATACATTTTGTTATAAAGTTTGCCAATTGCGTTTTATAAAGATGTTGTAAAAGGAGGAAAAAAAACCCACAAAATAACCATTTTAGTATCTATTTTATTTAAACGTGTTTGAACCAATCATAATTCAAAATATACAGTAGGTCTGTCGTTCTCCAGGTTTCACAAATTTTGCAGATGTAAAGAATCTTTAACAGCGTCGGAAAACACTAATATCTTCAGATTTAGATGTCATGTTAGTCCCTGTATTAACAGACCTGTCAATCACCTGTAAATTCATTATAGCAGTAACTCACACCGCCATTATACTCACACCGTGAATCATACATGCACTTACATAATCAATTAAGAGTGAATGAACAGAAAAAGTAATATTTAAATCAACTTTATTGCAGGTTTCTTCGCAGGATTCATGGAATTATGACATTAATTTTGTGCATGAAAAAAATACGTTTTAAAGAGTTTTTTGTCCATATTTGGAGTTGTTGAAAGATGCATTTTTTTAGGCTAGCAGTTTCCATAGGCTTCCAGTCTTTGTGCTAAGCTAGGCTGAACATGTCCTATCTCTCAGAGTCTACAGTATTGTTTCTATTTATACGTTATACATCTGTGGTTAGACGGCGTCCTCCTGCTGTACAGAAGCTGCAGGTCGCATCATTTCCTCTGCAGACTGCTCCTCGGTATCGCTGACCTTCTGCCTTCTGCAGGAGGAGAACATCTGGCGGAGCGTCTGCCTAAAAGGCGAGTAGAGGTAGAAGCAGAGCAGGGGGTCGAAGCAGAGGTGGAGCACGCTCAGCAGCAGCGTCGACTCCTTCCCCAGAAACAGCTGCTTCTTGGTGTGGCAGTCTGTGATGACTTTGGTCTGGGTCAACGTGTACGGCGTGCGGACCACGTGGTAGGGCACGAAGCTGAGTATGTAGGCAAACGCCACGGCCGTGACGCTCCTCGCCACTTGCCGCGCGTGGACCCAGAGTTTGGGGTCTTTGCGGCTGCCCAGGAGTCTTTTGAGAGCCAGGCCGCTAGAGATGAGCACAGCGGCGGAGGCGTTGACGAACAGCGCTGTGCAGAGGAAGATGGTCAGGGCGTGCCAGTGGAGGCTGATGTCCGTCTTCAGAGACGAACAGCTGAGGTAGCGCTGCTCCTGCAGGGACAAGGTTGACATTCAACAGATTATCGTCGTTTCATTCATTACAAACACAGTTTAGTTTTCAATGGACACAATAATGAGAAGCAGTCGGCTCTGATGTAACTGTTGTCGTAGGAGCAGCAGCACATTGGTAGCAACTGTTTGAGCAACTCACGTTAGCTGTTGTTGTTTACGCTATCCACCATTTTCCCCAGTCAAAAATAGGCGATCTCTGAATGCGAATGAACGGACTCCATAGGAGGAAATGTCATTCCTATATGAGGCTCCTTTTTCAACTACGAAGTCAATATTGTTTTTCAATAACGACAAAATAACAAATTATCCGTGCATTTATATGGAACTAAAGGAGCTTTCCATCTTTACTCTCCTCCCTCGACTATTTTTGACTGGCTCGATAGACGGCGACCGGAAGAACAACAGCTAACGTGAGTTGTTGAAAACCTTTCTTTTTAGTAAACTCTGGGTACACTAACAATGTTCTCAATGCTTTCGTTAAGGTGTAGAGCCCCTGGTGATACTTGGAGCAAAGTCTCATGTTGTATCGAGCCTTCTTAGTGTTTTAAAAATAGCTATTTTGAGGCTAGCATAAAAGTTCCCCTAGCTCTCCCATTCAGAAGGCCATTTGACCGAAAAACGAGAATACGGTCAATCTTAAAAGTGGCGATTCCGTCCTAAATATGCTTTTTAAACGAAAGTTTGACTCGGGTACAGAATCAGAAAGGGTTTTATTGCCGTAAGTACGTTTTTTAAAACATACAGGGAATTTGTTTTGGTGTTGTTGGTTCACGTCACACATTCTCTAGATGGAATATTAAACAATATAAGTATAAGTATATGTACACAGTATGTATTAAGTTAAAAATAAAGAATAAATAAAGATATAAATAAAAAATAAAGAGCATTACAGCAGAGAGAGAACAGTGGCATGAAGGTGGAGAGTCAGGGTGGTTTCCGGGCTGGTATGTTCACAAAAAGACCTTATGTTGCATTTTGACGAGAGTTACGCTTTAACTGTTGAGATTTCAATGAATCTGTATTCAACAGGCAAGACTTCAAACCGGCTGTAAAAGTGTATTTCTCTATTCTGACCACTAGAGGCTACTCTAGGTCTAATCTGAGACCGAAACATTTCAACAGACTCAACCCAGACGGCTAGAGCGTGTTCTGCCTTTTATTACTACATATTCTCCATCAACAGGGAAGCTGGTCAGGGTGTTCAGAGAAACCCAACTATTGTAAGACCACAGGATTATTGCAGCTTTCAGTAGTTGTAACTTGTTCATACATTGTTCATATTACATAGTTATATTTAGTGTGCTCTCATAACACTGCAGTATATTTCTTGTCCTGCCTATGCACCACCTGTCTATACTTGAATATCACATTGCACTTCTGGTTGGACGCAAACTGCATTTCGTTGTCTTTGTACTTGTATTCTAAACAATGACAATAAAGTTGAATCTAACCTAATTTAATCTAAAATCATAAACCTTCAAGATTACTTAGTTAAAGCCAAAATTAAACCACTATCAACCCCAGAACTAAGAGGTCAGGGGGAATTTTTTCAAACACCAGACCTGGTTACACACAGTTTTCTAGTCCGTAGTATTAGAGTACCTTAACGTGCTGTATGGGCAGAGCCATGTTGGGCACCATGATGAGCAGCAACAGCAGCCAGACGACCAGCGACAGCAGCCGGGCGAAGCCCACTTCCTGCAGACGCAGAGAGCGCAGAGTGTGGCAGTCCTGCAGGAGAAGAGAGGACATTTAGGTTGCTTTCACAACTACCTCGTTTGGTCCATTTCAACCGAACCCTGGAGCTTTTGGTCATGTCGTCCGGTTGGTTTGGGGCAGTGTGAACGCTCATCCGAAATCTGGATCGGGGTCTCGGTTCTCTTCCAAGTGAACTACAGTTCGGTTCACTTCAGGTGAGAACGTGATGCAACCAAGAACAGAGCCTGCAATTTCAACCTTTGTAGAAATATTTTATTAACAAAATGAGTGTACAGTCATGTGAAACAATTAGGACGCCCCTGCTAAAGTTGATTAAAAAGAGGAATTAAAAAATAATCTTTTGATCTTAATGCCTTAATTAAAAAAAAAATGAGGAAAAATCCAACTTTTAAGGACACCAATTTTCTTTGTGAATGAATAATGTATCGTGAATAAATAAATGTTCTTCCTTAAAATACAGGGGGCATAAGTCAGTACACCCCTATGTTAAATTCCCATAGAGGCAGGCAGACCTTTATTTTGAAAGGCCAGTTATTTCATGGATCCAGGATACTATGCATCCTGATAAAGTTCCCTTGGCCTTTGGAATTAAAATAGCCCCACATCATCACATCCCCTTCACCATACCTAGAGATTGGCATGGGGTACTTTACATAAATCATCTCTCAATGCAAATCAAACCAGCTATTAGGTTAACAGAAATAAATCCATGCCAATCTCTAGGTATGGTGAAGGTTTTTTTTTGGTGTGATGCACAACTTGTTGGGCCAAGCAGTCCTTCCAGAAAAAGAGTTTTTTTGTGATTGTTGCGGGCAAAAATCCTTGATTATGCGGCACGTTTTCTTAAAAGATGCGATGGAATATGCAGGATTTTTATGCAATTTATGCAATGAAATTGCGGGAACTTGCAAAAACTGTGGTTTCATCATGGCTTCATCGCGGGGTTTGCAGCTTTTCGATGATGTTCACGTCGCGTAATTACGTCACTTCATAACGTTCCTATGGCAACAGGGGAAAATGGCTGCTCTTGTGTGAAGTAAACGCAACATTTTTCAACTTTCTGATTAACTATTCTGACTAAGATATATGTGACTTTTTTGTAACGAAAATGCGGGGATTATGAAATCATATTTTGCGCGGAAATCGACAATTTATGCAGCGAAAGTGCGGCATATTTGAAAAAATGCGGCCCCCGCAGAAATATGCGGACTTTGGTTGATTATGCATTGAATTATGAGTCTCGAAGTCGACAAATCTGTCAAATTCTGCACAGCAGTGTTGCGTAATTACAGTATGAAAAACAGTTTCATGATTTTTTTGGTGTGGTGCACAACTAGTCGGGCCAAAATATGCTGTGAACCTAAATTGAAATGCGGGCCGGATTTGGCCCCCGGGCCTTGAGTTTGACACATGTGGGTTAAGTCATAAAAATTTGCTTTTATGGCATAGAGGTGCATTGTTTGAAGGTTGCGTGAGTAGACGAGGAAGTTGCACCACACCAGACCCCGACCTTAGTGTGTGTGTGTGTGTGTGTGTGTCTGTGAAGATACCAGTTTCTGTCTAGAAACAAGAAGACCCCCCCCCAATGAGGAATGGATAAAAGCTTGAGGGAGAGGACAGATCAGAGTTCTCGACATAGGCTACATTCAGACTGCAGGCAAAAGTGGCCCAAATCCGATTATTTTGGGGTCAAGTGACCAGGTCCGACTTCTTCAGAAGTAGTGTGAACTAGAGCCTGGATCGGGCCGATTTTTTCCGTCCGAACCCGGCCCGAGCCCGACAGGCATTATGATATTTATGTCCGAGCCCGACCCGAGCTCTTTATTAAGCAACTGGAAGGCATTCGGAAATGTCAACAGTTGAGGCATCAGCGCACACGGGGCAACAAGCGCACGTTAATAAGCTGTTTAATTTAAAATGTTCAACGTGTTAACCTTTCCTGATCGCTTCGATTCCGACCGTGGTCAGAAAACCAGGGGAGACTCGTTACCTCCAGGGCCGACGTTATTCATTTTATAACATCGGTTAAAATCCCGTTTCTGGTGAGCAGATGAATGAACTTGGCTTTCAGTCTGGAGTTTATCTCGGACACCGCACACACTGTGTACAAAACTTCAACTTATTCCACCAACTCTGCTCCGGTCGCATCTACACGTCTGCTTCCTCTTTTCTCTATCTCTCTTCTGCCCACTTTACACACACGCTGAGCTCTCTTATAGGAGCCGCAGCACCATTTTACAGCAAATGCCTTATCACGCTGATGTGACCGAGCCCGACCCGAACCCGACCATCATTTCTAAATATCTGTCCGAACCCGGCCCGGCCCGTCGGGTACTGTCGGGACCCGTCGGGACCTGTCGGGACCCGTCGGGCTCGGGTCGGGTATCCATGCCTTAGTGTGATCACTCAAATCTTGCCCAGATCTAATTTTTTCAAATCAGATTTAGACCACTTCCATACACTATGTGGTCCTGAATCAGACCCAGGTCTGAAATTTTTCAATGCAGCTGCAGTGTGAACAACCGAGGTGGATTTGATGTGACTTTTACGTCAATCTACATCGACATTTGTCACATTTTGCGCCAGCAGGAGTTAGCCCTAGACACAGATAGTAACATTAAAAACTTGACTAGGCCTACAACATGGAGAAGAGTGATGGAGCAAGTCAATGGAGGGAGAGGGAGGTGTTAGACCTCATTAGTGTATGGGGAGAGATTTCAATTCAGTCAAAACTAGAAGGATCATACCGTAACTGTCTCCTCCTCAGCACCTGCTCATTAATGTTACGGCTGCCATTAAATAAACATTTTGAAATGAAAGTGAAAATGCTGACTTCCTCCATAACCTTCCTAACTTTAGTGCGACAGCGTGCTGCGTCTGATGTCATTGTTATTGTTCTTTTGATCATGCGGGTCGGTTAGAAACCGCAAACAGTTCACACTGGAATCTGATATAGGCCACATTTTAAAAAGGTCATGTGAACAGCCAAACAAAAACTTCGGATCTGAGCAAAAAAGCCGAAGACTTGCGGTGTGAACGTAGCCATAGGCTGCTCTTAACCCTACCTGCAGGTAGCGGTCAATAATGATGAAGGCGAGGAAGGCGATGGAAGCGTAGAGGCTGATGTAGATGGTGACGGCGCTGGCCTGGCAGTGGAACACCATGAGGCTCCACGGCGCCCCCCCGAGGTCCTTCAGGATCTTAAAGGGCAGAGCGAGCAGCAGCAGCAGGTCGGCTGCCAGCAGGTTGATCAGGTAGACGCTGGTGCTCTGCTGCTGCACAAACACAACCACAAATACCTTCACAAACGGCAGAACATTTACACAACCACAAATACCTTTAAAGGTCCCATGGCATGAAAATGTCACTTTATGAGGGTTTTTTTTAACATTAATATGAGTTCCCCCAGCCTGCCTATGCTCCCCCAGTGGCTAGAAATGGTGATAGGTGTAAACCGAGCCCTGGGTATCCTGCTCTGCCTTTGAGAAAATGAAAGCTCAGATGGGCCGATCTGGAATCTTCCCTTTATGACGTCATAAGGGTAAAGGTTACCTCCCCTTTCTCTGGTTTGCCCGCCCAGAGAATTTGGCCCACCCATGAGAGAGAGAGACATCATGGCTTTCAAACGAGCAAAGTGGCAGTTGGTCAAGGCCACACCCCCCCCACCCTCCACCTTGCCAAACTTCACCAACTTCAAACTAATGATTTAAATCAAAATCAATCAAATCAAAAACGTTTTCGTCGCCTTTTCGTCGCCTTTTCGTCGCCTTTTCGTCACCTTTTCGTCGCCTTTTCGTCACCTTTTCGTCGCCTTTTCGTCACCTTTTCATCGCCTTTTCGTCGCCTTTTTGTTGCCTTTTTGTCGCCTTTTCGTCGCCTTTTCGTCACCTTTTCGTCGCCTTTTCGTCGCCTTTTCGTCGCCTTTTCGTCGCCTTTTCGTCGCCTTTTTGTCGCCTTTTAGTCACCTTTTCGTCACCTTTTCGTCGCCTTTTCGTCGCCTTTTTGTCGCCTTTTTGTCGCCTTTTTGTCGCCTTTTAGTCACCTTTTCGTCGCCTTTTCGTCATATTTTCGTCGCCTTTTTGTCGCCTTTTCGTCGCATTTTCGTCACCTTTTCGTCGCATTTTCGTCACCTTTTCGTCACCTTTTCGTCGCCTTTTTGTCGCCTTTTTGTCGCCTTTTCGTCACCTTTTAGTCGCATTTTCGTCACCTTTTAGTCGCATTTTCGTCGCCTTTTCGTCACCTTTTCGTCGCCTTTTCGTCGCCTTTTTGTCGCCTTTTTGTCGCCTTTTTGTCGCCTTTTTGTCGCCTTTTCGTCACCTTTTAGTCGCATTTTCGTCACCTTTTCGTCATATTTTCGTCGCCTTTTCGTCGCATTTTCGTCGCCTCTTCGTCGCCTTTTCGTCGCCTTTTCGTCGCCTTTTCGTCGCCTTTTTGTTGTCTTTTTGTCGCCTTTTTGTCGCCTTTTTGTCGTATTTTCGTCACCTTTTCGTCACCTTTTTGTCGCCTTTTCGTCGTATTTTCGTTGCCTTTTCGTCGTATTTTCGTCGCCTTTTCGTCGTATTTTCGTTGCCTTTTCGTCGTATTTTCGTCGCCTTTTCGTCGTATTTTCGTTGCCTTTTCGTCGTATTTTCGTCGCCTTTTCGTCGTATTTTCGGCGCCTATTCGTCGTATTTTCGTCGCCTTTTCGTCACCTTTTGTCGCTTTTTTGTCGCCTTTTTGTCATATTTTCGTCGCCTTTTCGTCGTATTTTTGTCACCTTTTCGTCGCCTTTTCGTCCCCTTTTTGTCGCCTTTTCGTCGCATTTTCGTCACCTTTTTGTCGCTTTTTCGTCGCCTTTTTGTCGCCTTTTTGTCGCCTTTTTGTCGCCTTTTCGTCGCATTTTCGTCACCTTTTTGTCGCTTTTTCGTCGCCTTTTTGTCGCCTTTTTGTCGCCTTTTTGTCGCCTTTTTGTCGCCTTTTTGTCACCTTTTCGTCGCATTTTCGTCACCTTTTCGTCGCCTTTTTGTCGCCTTTTTGTCGTATTTTCGTCGTATTTTCGTCGCCTTTTCGTCACCTTTTGTCGCTTTTTTGTCCGCTTTTTATCGGCTTTTTGTCGCCTTTTTGTCATATTTTCGTCGTATTTTCGCCACCTTTTCGTCGCCTTTTCAAAGTGGCGGGTACTTTGCTTTGGATACCAGCCACAGTGGCGGGTGGATTGTAAATGGTTTGTGGGTTGTAATTCCTTGTAACGGATTGGACAGCTTTTGTCAAAGAAAGCTGTTGCTAAGAAACAACGCTTAAATCCACCAGCCATTTTCATATTTTACCATTTTTTATTTTTGCAGCATCCTGAGCCAGCAAGACATCACAACTTTCATCGAAATGTTTTTTACAAAAGCTCCCACAAAATCAGGCATTTTGGGCCACAAGAATCTCAAAAAAAGGCCGCGAAATCCTGGAGGGACTGATTAATGCTACGTTACTGAGAGAGGAGTCAAACACAATTTTACCAAGATCTCGCAGGCTTTTTTCACATCACTTTTTATTTGCCTATATTAATAAAATATGTATTAATAATAAAAATATATATAAATCAAAATATGCTAGTACACTTTCTTTTATAAATTTGAATTCCGGAAAAAGTGGCTGGTAAAAAATATAAGTGGCTGGTAAAATTAGGCATCCACCAGCCACAGTGGCTGTTAATTAAAAAAGTTAATTTCCCACCCTGGTCTACAGCAGGACATATAGCCTAGCTTCCGCGTCACTACTCCTGCCTGCTTCTCCAAACTTGTGGCGTGCCGACCGCAATGTAGCTAACACCCTGACTATGGAGAAGTAGCTCCTACGACCACATTCAACGGATCCAAACTAAACCTTTAACCTTTGTGTTGTCTTCCCGTCCATCATGCAACTTGTTGTCCTCCCGGGGTTAACCCTTTTTTCAAGATTTTTGAAGCTATTTTGAGGTTTCTGTGGCTTTTTTTCTGCCATTTTTTCACTACCTCCTACCGGATATACCACTAACATCAACTTATTCCCATTGGTTGAAATTATACCTCATAGTATACCTCAAGTAGTTACGATTGAGTGGATAATCACAGACTGTCAAAGTTTAGTCAGGACACTGTTTAGAAACCATTCCATAGTTTTTTCAAAATGCTGTAACATTTAATAATTAAAAATTCTATGAAAGTAGAGATTTCATCCTTATTTTCCTTGAGAAGAGCATTGTATGGCACAACCCATGTTATTTTTAGGCAATTTGCTTGAAAGAAATCCACATTTTCTGATGTATAATGTTTGAAAATGGGTCAAATTTGACCGGAGGACAACATGAGGGCTAAATCGTCTCATTTTATTTCATCTCACTGAGTAAAACTCCTCAAATAACTCGTTGTGTAATTTAATCTCGAGCCATTTTCTTGGCACTCCGTCGACGTTCCGCAGACGTTCCACATCCAGTGGAAATTGCCGGATAGTTGCGTGGCGGCTACGTGGCGTTTTCTAGCCTTGTCTGGACACATGTATGTTTCCCATAAACATTAAATATAAACATATACTGATTTGATAACAGCAAAGACAACGGCGGCAGCATTGACGGCATAATAGGCTACAGAATATTTCCTTCTGTATTGACAGGTGCAGTATTTGAAAAAGGATTTTTTTTTTTTTTTTTAATTACATTTATATCTGTATTTATATCAAAATCTCGAGACTTTCAAACAGTGTGCAAGCTCTAACCTGTTACCATGGGAGCCCAAATAAAAACGGACACACCACGCAGCTGACACGCTCACAACACGCAGCCAGTGTGTAGCCGGCCTAACATCTCCGTCGGCAGCGGTCCTACCTCGGCTCTGGGGCTGCGGAGGAAGGTCCACAGAGACAGCAGGTTTCCAGGCAGACCGATGACGAAGACGAGGACGTAGAAGACGATGAAGGGTCCCATCTGGTCGTTGACGATGCACTGCTTCGTCTCCTCGGCTCCACCGCCGCTGCCGTTGGAGGAAGAAAGCATCATCGACAGCTTCACCTGCAGCTGAGAAACACAATGTTCACTCTTAACATGTCAAATATAGTCTAAAAAAAAAGGAGAAGTAAGTAGAAGAAGTCTTTAGCAGAATCTACAGCAGATGATTGGTGGTTTAGACGGCTATTGTTCAGGTTGGAAAGAGGAAGAGGCCTGTGGGAAGGAAACCCACTTTATAACACTTTAACACTTAGAGACAGTGGTGTAGTATAATGTCTTGCAGTGGGTATACTGTACTGTATATGTATGGGCCAGAATGGGCCTTTTTGGAGGGATGGGGGGGGGGCATATCATATTGGGGGGCCTGGGTGTCCTCCCCCAGGGAAATTTTGAGCGTCAAAGATTTCATTTCCTGCATTTTGACACACTTTTATGCACCAATTTACGGTGGAAATACCTTTATTTAGCCTATGTGAAGAAGAAAATAACAGATGACAATTCAGAATATATCAAAAATATAATGGAAAGTATGTTGTTGTTTTCCAACTTCAAATTTTTCCCGATTTCAAATGATGTCCCCAAAAGTAAACTTTGTCAACATCTGTTTTATCTAAAAATATAAATTTCTCTGTTTTTATATCTCACTTCAATTGTGTTGCTGCAAAATGGGATAGTCAAGCAGACAAACTGACCAACACAGATATAACAAAAGATCGATACTTGGCGTCTGTGTATCGATACAGTATTGCCACGGAAAATATGGCGATACTATGCTGTAACGATTTTCCCCCCACTCTTAGTATACTGCGTATACCTGCGTACCACATAGAATACACCACTGCTTAGAAACCCTGTAAACTTTTTAACAATCCTAGTCTTTCTTAACTACAGACTGTTATTGTCGACAGCTAAAATCACATAACTTCGCATAGTCAGAATTCTGCAGCCTCATTTAAGTTTAAAATAACCGTAATGTTACCCGATACATTTAATCCTGTGCAGATGCTATGCCACGAAAACGTCCTCATCTTTATGTCCTGATAACTGTTTAGAAAATAGTTCTAAATTTTATTTGATCCATAGACTGCTGATTCTCTGCCTAACCCCTATAAGACTCATGTATAGCATGGCATGGCTCAACTTAAAGGAGAATTCCGGTCGATTTCAGCACGTAGCTCTGTTGTTTGGAAATTTGGAGTGCTGGCAGTAGCAAAAAAACGAAACCAATCGGTGCTGCCTACACCGTGTTATCCCCCTGCTAGCGTTAGCACCCAACAGGCTTAAACAGGGCAAGTTTTAAACGTGTTTTAAGCCTCTAAACATGCTCCAAATGTCATTACAAGAGCCTCCCCATGTGCAGTGATTCCTTCTGAGTGAACTCAGTGAATCTGGCTGCAGTTGATGTGACAGAAAAGCATAAAAGTTGTGTTAATCCAGCCAGTGCACATACCTCTGTTTATTTCCTGTTTTCCGGTC
Source organism: Sander lucioperca (assembly GCF_008315115.2). Classification (NCBI taxonomy): domain Eukaryota; kingdom Metazoa; phylum Chordata; class Actinopteri; order Perciformes; family Percidae; genus Sander; species Sander lucioperca. The sequence goes on from NC_050177.1 coordinate 31,563,812, forward strand.
AAGTCCACACTAGTCGATTGTCGAACTCATACAATCCAATATTCCAGTCAAATTTGCTGTGTTCCCTCGGAAGGAATCACTGCCCATGGGGAGGCACTTGTAATGACATTTCGAGCATGTTTAGAGGCTTAAAACACGTTTAAAACTTGCCCTGTTTAAGCCTGTTGGGTGCTAACGCTAGCAGGGGGATAACACGGTGTAGGCAGCACCGATTGGTTTAGTTTTCCTCGCTACTGACAGCACTTCAAATTTCTAAACAACAGAGCTACGTGCTGAAATCGACTGGAATTCTCCTTTAAGTATAATAAGTTTGTCTGTTCAGACTGCCTCTCTGGTTTTCACCCTTGTCATTAAATCCTTGCTCTCCTTGCTTCAGGTTTTTAAACATGTTAACAGCTGAAGTGCGTTGGGTTTGATTCGTTGGACGTGCAGTAGCTCCGACACCCTGTCTTATGCCTACCATCCACTATAAGTCTCCGAAAACACTTTAAAAAGACTAAAAGTGTGACACAATGTCACTTCTAAAGACTATCCAGGGTTTCCCCCAGTAAGCCTGGTGGCCTATAAGCCACTGGCAGGGGTGGACTGGTCATCAGGAGGTTCGGGAGATTTCCCAGACGGCCGGTCCATCACGGTAATTGTATAAGTTACTGATGTCACTTATACTACTTGCATACTCTACTACTACTACTACTACTACTACTATACTCTACCCTGCAGGTGTAGCTCTACAGTCAGCAAACTGAGAATTAAGGTGTGCAAAACATCCTGAGTTGAAGGTCTTTAGCAACATCAGATTCTCTTTATACCACAAAGGCTGTATCAGTTTATATTGTTTTACATCTGTATTAGATGTAATATTTTTTATATATATATATAGTAGTATATAAAATGACCCCCAAAAAATGTTCTACGTGCACACTCTTCACACGCTGTCATAAAAGGCCGCTCCATCGCAAAGTCCCAGGCCGAATTTTTGTCCCAATACATCCCTGGCCACTGGGAAATGTTGTTTAATGTATTTTTTAAAGGTGCCCTACCACACAAAATCGTTTTTACTTGCATTTTTTTGAAATATGTTAGGTCCATATGTGTTTGTGTTATGTGGTGAATGTGAAAATGAACGGCTACCTCCTCTGTCAGCTCTAGCCACTGAAAAGAAATAAGCAGAGAAATCAGGCCAATTACAAAAGCTGGTCAGTCTGACATCATGTTGCCTGAGCTCATTACTATTCATGAGCTCGCCCAGTTGTGCTGGGTAAAGGATGTTGATAGCCAGGCTCTCATTGGCTAGCAGTTAGCCAATCAGAGTCAAGCAGCTTAGCTCATTGAATATTAATGAGAACTGGCACAAATTGAGCTGAGTCTTCCTGCAGGCTTTGTATATCACGCTAGAATGGCTTGAAACAAGGTAACCAAGGCATTTCTTCCACAAAAAATGTTACAGAGTCCATGGTAGAACTTCAGACATTACCACAAAGTGACGAAATACGTGTGGCACGGCACCTTTAAGGCGTTTTTTAAACTACAATTACAGTGGAGCGCCTTGGTTGGAGACTTAGTCATATTTTCAGATCTCCAGATAGCTTTTAGTGCTGACTTAATGTACGACCGTATGAAAGCTGTGTTATAACTTAACTTAAAATTTGATTCCTTTCATTATTCTGTTATCACAGAGCCTTAATGCTGCATTAGTCTGTGACTCGTCAGAAAAAAAAACACTTGCCGCCGGGCCTCACAACTTTTCTAGGGGAAATGCTGCTATCTGTCATAATGTCAGAGAGAGAGAGTTCTTAGTCACAGACTCCCAAGACTTCAAACTTACGATATCATCACACACATTTTGATTATGTCTGAATGTCAAGACGGGAGTTTTATGAACACTTTTACACCAAATGACTCAAGCAAGACTCTCAGGATTTCATTCAGATAGTATAAAGGCAGCTACACACCGGGCCGATAATCGGCCGTTGGACAGTCTGGCGAGATCGCTGACTCGAGTCTGTTCGGTGTGTTCCGTGCCGTCGTCCATCGGAGGAGCCGTCGGCCTTCATTTGGGCCGACCTGACATGCTCAGTCGGAGACAGGGCAGTCGGGACTCACCGGGAAATGTCGAGCGGGATGAGTCTCTCAAAATCCAACGAAAATCTTTTAAACTGACCTTTGTTGATCTGAAATGAAGACAGATTCAGCAACTGCACGGCCTATTTCTCTCTTAAAATGTTTTCAGAAACACGTTTCGGTGAACTATTTTAGTCCAATATGAGATCGTATTCTGAATGAGTCGCCATTAATGCCAGATCATGTGACGCATTCGTCCAATCAGCTGCCGGTTGTAAGTCAAGTTGTCACTTGAATGGTGTTTTGAGCTAACGTTAGCAATCAAACATCAAAGATAGCTACAACAGACAATCTTCTGTTATTGTTTGTAATGAGAAAAGTTGATCATTTTATGGATTTCACAAATTTCATTATGACACGTTATGCCGTAAACCGTTTAAATCTGAGCATGCATAACTCACATCTGCACTCAACTCACATCGGATAGTGACAGTGTAGTCTAATGTATTGTAGTGGGTATACTGTGTATATGTATTGGCCAGAATCTGCCTTTTTAGGAGGGGGGGGGGGCATATTATAGTGGAGGGTCTGGGTGTCCTCCCCGCATGGAAGTTTTGAGCGTCAGCGACTTAATTTCCTGTATTCGGATACACTTTCATGCACCAATTTACGGTGGAAATGGAGCTCAGTGCAAATTCTTTCAGGAAGACTTCTAAATAACTTCAATCACCACTATCTCTCCCTAAAACTATTCAGCTGTTAAGAGGCGTTCACTTTTCAGTAAACCAACCACAATTGGCCACGAAATTCATGATCCAATCACAGCATGACATCCTGATTTCAATGTCATCTCTCCTTGCTGTCAGCTGTCTTTTCAGGCAAACGTGCAACCCTCCTCCCCTTCCACCTCCGGGCATCGTCAACCACGGCGCCCTGAGTCCCTTTTCGGCACACAGCTCCTTCGTTCGGCCTCCGGGTTTCCTCTCCACCATCACCAGTGTCTAGGTTCCATTGGGGGGGAATATGTCTGGCTTCTCTACCCCTTTAAAATATTTTTAACAATGGAGTCTGATCCCCAAAGACTGATCCCTTTATTTAGCCTATGTGTGAAGAGGAAAAACACAGATGTGACATTTCAACATATATCAAAATGATAATGCAAAGTATGTCGTTGCGTGTTATTGGGCATTTTTAAGTGGGTATTTGGGAATCCTGGAGCTTTCTTAGTGGGTATACTGCGTATCACGTAGACTACACCACTGAACAGAGGTGACAGACAGACAGACAGACAGACAGACAGACGGGGAGCTCAGCTGCAGCTGCAGCATGCAGAACAAACTCTGCGGTCAAACCCAAACTTGCTGAAGCAGGTACAGGAAGTCATAAATCAGAAAACTGTCTCTCACAAAATGCAGCTACGAAACAACTTCTGTACAAACATGATTTTAAAAAAAAACAAACAGGAAATAATTGTA
>NC_050177.1:31574847-31589847 GCF_008315115.2 Sander lucioperca
GCGATGGGAGAGTGAGAGTGTGTTGCACTCCCAACTCTGCCGACACACAGGGCACACTTTAACATCTTCACGGCTGTGAGGTGACATGGTATGAAATGCAACAATGGTACGGTGTATTAGAGGAGGCAGGTTGAGGCGGGTGGATGACATCTGATATTTAACCCAGTGGTTTGATCATCAGTCTGTGAAAGTTTTAAAATAAACCTTACCTCCTGTGTTGTTTACAGTCCTCTCCCAGGTCCTCGGACCACGTGTTGGATCCCTGAAGAACGGCCAGGCTTCCAACTTCCCCCTTCAGCTCCTTGGGGTGCGTTTGATTCGCTGTGCTGGTCCCGTTCATGTGCTCAGGGCTGCGGAAACTGCCAAAGGGAAGGTGTTTTCCTGTCTGTTAGCAGCACGTCAGTCTGACCACAGGCCACACCCCTCTGCCACACACACAAACACACACACACACACACACACAAACAGAGGCACACAGACACACACACACACACACACACACACACACACACACACACACAAACAGAGGCACACAGACACACACACACACACACACACACACACACACACACACAGAGGCACACAGACACACACAAACAGAGGCACACAGACACACACACACACACACACACACACACACACACACACAAACACAGAGGCACACACACATACACACGCAACATACAAACACACACACACATACACACACAAACACAGAGGCACACACACACACACACACACACACACACACACACACACACACACACACACACACAGACAGCTGGCTTTCCATCAACTGAGTGATGAATAGTTAGTTTAAACACACGGAGGAGTAAGTGACACCACTGATTAAATCTGACTTCTAGTTTATTTAACATTCATTCATTATCTTTAAACATGTGTGTGTGTGTGTGTGTGTGGGTGTGAAAGGGAAGAGAAAACCTTTTAAGATGTTTGTTGATGTTGAGGCTTTTGAGTCACGTCTGACAGCTAAAGAAAGGTAGGCCTAACCCCAAAAAGTTCAAGTCTCAACTTCCCTCTCGCCCGTCAGCTGGAAATGAAATGTCATCCTGCTTGTTTTGTACACGAGAGGCTGAGTAAACAAGTTTAAGTTTAAGTTTAAGTTTAGAAACATAAAATATAAAACAATATATTTTTAGAGGTAGTAGCGACTACTGTTTTCATTCAACCTGGACCCTGTTTCCCTGTGTTTGTGTCTAAGTGACTGATGTGAACAGCAATCTTTGACATTGGTCCAGTATTAAAGCCCATGTTGCAGGTTAACCACCACTGTTGATTAATGGGTACATAAAGCACTCAACATATGTATATCCTTGTTAAAAATGTCTCCAAATAGTGTTAAAGGCCAGTTTTCGCCGTTTTAGTCGTTTAGTGGGTTTTTTAAACGCAATTCAGTGATGACGTCACGTTGGGGAGACGTGCCTCAGCCTAGTACTAGAACTATGGTGACTGACTGGGATGAGGAAGAGGTGGAAGAGGTGTTATTACTGTCAGTGAATAGCACCGAGTGAAAGTCAATGTTTTCTTTATATCTAGTGACAGTGATCATGTCGTTAGTTCAGATAAGTACCAGTAAACTTATCTAGATCTAGAAATAGAAGGCATCATGCTAGCTATGGGCTAACTTGCCAGTCAGTCCCACCTGTGAAATCCCCCGACGTTGTAAACACATTTTCGATTAGATATCTCACGTTTTGATGGACCCTACTTTCTCCAGTAACAACATATTTGTCTAGCTAGTGTTCATTTATTACTTGGATGGGGATGCTGTTCGGCTTTTCACAAGTTTAGACAGCTAGCTAGCTAACGCTACGCCGACGTTTTGCTAACGTTAGCGCAACAGCGTTAGCCTCGACGGCTAGGTAAATATTACGACTGCCTTCGTTGTTTCCTATATCTGCGTCCACGTTGTCAACATAAGACATGTGGCGTTAGTGCTCCTTTTGTACCATAATTGTATTGAAAGAAATGTTAAGCTTCGCTCCTACGAGATGGGTGGATTTTTGTTAGCTACGTTACACACAAAGTTAACTGGCTATAGTTAGCCTGTGCTAGCGGAATTAGCTAACGTTGCGTAGCCAGCCAGCAGCTTCGGTAGTAGTTCCGGCGAGCTAACCACGACAGCTAACACATCCACAAGCGTCTCTATTTCAAGCATCACTGCAGATTGACTGCTTTTAGCAGCAGAGGTTGATTGTGGGCGACAATACTGTCGTGGTTAGCTTACCGAAACTACTACCGATTGCCAAAGTTGCTGGGTGGTTACGCAGCGTTAGCTAATTCCGCTAGCATACAGGCTAACTATAGCCAGTTAGCTTTGTATGTAACAACAACCCACCCATCTCGTAGGAGCGAAGCTGTACATTTCATTCAATAACATTATGGTACAAAAGGAGCACTAACGCCACATGTCTTATGTTGACAATGTGGCCGCAGATATAGGAAACTCCGAAGGCAGTCGTAATATTTACCTAGCTAGCAGTCTAGGCTAACGCTGTTGCGCTAACGTTAGCAAACGTCGGCGTAGGTAGCTGTCTAAACTTGTGAAAAGCCGAACAGCATCCCCGTCCAAGCTGTGTTTCACTTTCCCTCCAATATTATTATACACATAATAAAGACACATGGACTCGGTCGAGACCAAAAGCCATATTTTGCAACACCAGTGGCACAGACGAGCCCATAGACAGTGAACAGAGACGGAGCTTTCGTCTGTCGTCTCCCCAACGTGACGTAGTGCAATGCATTGTGGGGGAAAAGAGAATCATTGCAAACCGCTGTAAAATAGTACTACTTTTTCGTATTTTATTCCGTTTTGTGATAACCATTGTATTTGATGTTGTTGGGTAACAGTTTAAATGTTTATTACCAACAAGCAAATTGCGCAAATTCATTAGAAAATAAACCCTGCAACATGGGCTTTAAGCGAGAACGCTGCAAGGCTAACCCTACGGTGCAAATGGTCACCGTCAGTTAGCATCATAGACAGTATATAAGAGTGGACCAACAGATCCCGTTGCTCTGGACGGAGACCAATGAAGGCCGTTAGAAGCACTTTTCCGGTGAGCGCTGAGCGTTACTGAGCAGCCTCCAACTGAGAGAGACGACGTAGATGTGACGTGAGCAACCTGTCTGAAAGTTGGAAGTCTTCTGGTAGCTGTGCCAAGAGAAATCTCAATCATTCCCAATCTAGCAGAGACGGAGAGCGTAGGTATATGTAAGGAGATAACATAGACACAGGCTAATAATTGATCACTAAAATGATAGTTAACATTAGTAATTGCACTTAAACAGCTAATGTGAGACGAAACTGCCTGAGAGCTTCTCCTGTACTATACGGTAATTCCTCTACTATGAGACAGTAAGTCGCATGGTTATGACACAATCTTTAGCCTATTTTTATAAAAACGTCTGCTACGGAGCCATAACGTGAGGTACAAGGTAATGGAGCCTTTTATACATTGTCGTGTTTCTTTAGAAATAAACAATGGACAAATAGAGTCTTTAAACGCTTCAGATGTAAAGTTATTCGCTGTCAAAGTGGCGCCAAAATGAATGGCAGTCAATGGAATGCTAACGGGAGGTGATCGCTTTGTAGCATTAAAATGGCGCCATAGGAGGTTCGCGGTCCGAGGAGAGGCTTACCCACTTGGTTAGCATCCACTAAAAGTGCTGTTTTTTGCTGCTGACAGGCTCAGATTATCTAAGTATTATCTAAGTGTTTGACAACATTATGGAATGGATTTCTAAGGAGGTCGAGCTTCAAAACCTCTTTGAGACCTTTCTGTTTAACCAGAAACAGCTCTGAAATCGAGAGCTCTAAACCCACCAGACTCCATTTAAAAAAACAATACTTTTAGCGTGCATAGAGCCAACATATTGTCACATGTAAATCGTAAACTATGTGTTTATTTCAATGAACTAGAGTTAATTGAAACTGAACTAGAGTTGTGATGGTTGAAAAAGTAGAGAGACAACCCTAAAAGGACTTTCATAGTTTTATTTCATTTCTGTCGACATTGAATGAAGTGTATTTTACGATGCTAAAATGGAGTCTGGTGGGTTTAGCGAACGCAATTTCGCGGCTGTTTTTATGTTTAAAAAAAATGATCTTACTCTTTAACAGAAAGGTCGACCTCCTTAGAAATCCTTTCCATAATGTTGTCAGACACTTAGAATAATAATCTGAGTCTGTCAGCGGCAAAACGAGCACTTTTGTGAAGGTAAATACAAGCTGGACAATTGTCCTATTAACTTACATTGTAGCTTGTTTCGCCGCTGCCGACTACAGCGACATAATACTGGACCAATGTCAGATTATTGTTCTCACTACTTAGACACAAAAACATAGCAAAATAGGGTCCAGGTTAAAAAAAACGGTAGGAAACACAGCAGCAAAGAGCAGGTTGCACTTTAGACGTCTCTGCACACGTTCAGATTTCCAAGAAAGATAAACAGACGGCTGCCATGGTGGGAAAAATACTGACGAAAGAAACGTGAAAAAAACGTTTCTGAGATCTTGAGATATTTTAGCTCAGCTATGTAAGCTTGTGGTCCTGTTTGTTTTCATTGAAATGTATATTTCAGAGCTGTAGTCCACAGAAGACATGAAGACGACGATGTTTATCTGTAGTCAGTTGTGATGAAAACCACGGCTCCGTCTCTCACAAAGGCAGCGTTGTGCAGGATAGAAACTGCGACCTTGAATAATGAACAGGGCTGCAGATTAAAGCCATGCAAATTAGTGTACTAATACATTTAAACTGCAGTTCTGCTTTTCCTCAGCATGTCACAGAAATGAGTCTGTGTGCAAATCAGGGAAATAAAAACCCATATATGTATATATGTTCCCACATTTCTAAGATTTTTTTCAAAATTAGGCTCTATGTTCCCACAGTTCCCACATTTCTAAGATTTTTTTCCAAAATTAGGCCCTATGTTCCCACATTTCCTTTTTCATGAATTAGTATCAGATTTGATCTCCCTAACCCTAACCCTAAATGGAAATGTAGGATCACAAGACCTAATTTTGAAAATGTCCTACACTGTAAGAAATGATTCTGTGGTCATGTAGATTTGAATTAATGTATTAGGTAAAATATATTCAATATGATTGTGTTTTTGATTTTGAGGCAAATATTTAATTAAATTTCAAATAAAAATGTTTGGAATAAAATCCAACCAATGTAGTTAAATAAAACATAAGCATTATATTTATCTAATCCCAAATAGAGAGAATATTGAGTTAATTCAAATCAATGTAATCAGGCTAATTTTAATTGAAAAGCACTTCCTGTCAACCTAGCTAGCTAGCAGCTATAATGTTACCCAGCATGCCGTTTGGCTGTGTAACTTTGTAGGCTAAATGTAAAATGATTAGTGTTAGAAATTGTTAAAGTCACAAATAGTTGTGTGCTATGGTGTTGTATCCTATTAAAGAGAGTTAGTTGTGGGTTAATTGTCGTTGTAAATTTTCAACCATGAGTGAGAAGGGTACGAAGTTAACAAGGCTCCCGTTCTGAAGTCACTCACAGATCAATTCGGCCGTAGCGTTCTCTGCGGCATTGCACCGGTATTACGGTATGTGAAAAATTCATATCATATGGGAAATTAATACCCGTATACCGGTATACTGCCCAGCACTACTACAATGAGTTGAAAGCACAAAAGTGAATTGTTAATAAAATTCTTATTTGAGTATTTGTTAAGTTCTGTACTTTCTGGGCCATAGACTAGTTATTCCTAAGAAAGAATATTTAGATTTAATTCATTGCATTGATTTAATTCAAATCGATGTGCAGATTAATGTAGATGATTATTACTCGATTATATATCATTGATATGTAGAATTAAATTAATTTTTATTAGTACTATTTACACATTAGGAAGTTTATCTTTTTCGAATCAATTCAATATTTTTGTTTAGGTTCTAATTAATTCTGTACTGTTTTCTATTCAAATATACTCATATTAAATAGATAACTATTAAGGGTCTCATTTAATTCATATTTACTCAATACCAAACCATGTGAAATTTAATTAATAATATTGCTTGTAATCTGTTGCCTCATTTTTATTGAGTAGATATGGTGTATCTTTCCTTACAGTGTAGAAATGTGGTACCATAGGGCTGTGGGACCATTGGGCTGTGGTACCATTGGGCTGTGGGAACATAGGGCTGTGGGAACATTGGGCTGTGGGAACATAGGGCTGTGGGACCATTGGGCTGTGGGAACATTGGGCTGTGGGAACATTGGGCTGTGGGAACATTGGGCTGTGGGAACATTGGGCTGTGGGAACATAGGGCTGTGGGAACATTGGGCTGTGGGAACATAGAGCTGTGGGAACATAGGGCTGTGGGACCATTGGGCTGTGGGAACATTGGGCTGTGGGACCATTGGGCTGTGGGAACATAGGGCTGTGGGACCATTGGGCTGTGGGAACAAAGCTGTGGGAACATAGGGCTGTGGGACCATAGGGCTGTGGGACCATTGGGCTGTGGGAACAAAGCTGTGGGAACATAGGGCTGTGGGACCATAGGGCTGTGGGACCATTGGGCTGTGGGAACATAGGGCTAACCCCCCTGCAGCCTTGCAAACTGTTGGCTGGTTGGTTTGTGTCCAGTAACCGTAGCAACGGCAACACAGAGCTGTGTGGTGAAAAAAACATCCTGGTAAATAAAGGCAAAACGCATTTATTACTGTAGGCAGTCACAGTTATTGTCAGTGCGAATCAAACTTCCCCATTGTTGATGTCATTGGCTGCAGCAACATTTAGCCTTAAATTCCCCTCGCAAGATTTCCTCCACATTCATTATACTTTATACTACTTAACATAATAACTATACAAGTAGAAACCAGTGTTCTGATGAAGCATACACAATATATGCAGCGTATATAAACATGTAACGCTTTTTTAAATGAGTATATGAATGATAATGATATTGTATATTGCACACATACATAAAAAAACCTAATATCCTCATCCAGGACAGTTACATGTACTAATAATATATCTTCGTGACAACCTCTCCTTTATTTTACATCCTAAAAAACATATCAGACATAAAAAAAACTTGTCTTAGTAAGAAGTTAAGTTCCTGCATACTGAGTACAGTCAGCCATTTACACAGCACTAATTCAACAAACTTCAAATGCAACGACTACATTTTAAGGTTCACAAACAGAAAATTTTAAATGTTTCTCGTGTTGCAAAGCTGTTTTGGGCAAGCTGTTGCTTCCCAGGTCAAAAGCCAAGGTTGTTTATAAAGGCAAAGTTCACTTATTTCCTGTCTCGAAATACAACTTTAGTTTCAGTAACCTCTCTGTGTAATGAAGTTCTTTAATGAGCCCCTGTTATACTCCTTTTTTAGCTTCATATTTGTACTCTTGGCGTCTACGATGTCTCGCATTGCCAGACCTTCCTCCACAGCGCTGCGGAGGAGGGTCTGGCTAGTCCACACAGCATTCCTGGATGGGAGAAAAACATGCTCTGGTTTATTGGCATATCTTTAAACCAATCACAATCGTTTTGGGCGGTGCTAAGCGCCAGACAGAGCCACGGTGCCTCTGCAAAATAGCCTCCGTAAGGAACTTGTTTTGGTGGAACGTGTACGTTCAAAAGTAGTTTTAGTCATGCAACATAAAAACTCAGATTGGACAGATGCTGCAGGTCTTGTATCTGTCTGTCAGTGTGTCTAATAACTCGGGTCGACCACATTTCGGATCGAGCCTAAATATATTGACATCGAATCAGAATCGAATCAGATCGGACTACTCTTGGGTCCCTTTTGAATCAGATCTGTTTTAAGAATTAGGTCAGAACATCTCAAGAACAGCCACATTTAGTCTATCTACAGTCTACAATCTGACGCTGAGAGCCACTGACCAAGCCTCAGTATGTGACGGACTAATTGTTGTTTTAAACAACACAAGTTCAGATGTCGGTGTCTTTGAGCTACAGCACACCGATCGGCTTTATCGTGGTGGTGAGCGACGTCTTCCGGTTGAATCTGATGGTGCTGGTGCGCCCGTCGCTGCTCCTCCTCTCGCCGTTTGCTCCGTGCGTCGCCGGCTGTGTGTCGCTGGACCGCCTCCGCAGGCTCAGATGATGGCGGAAGGCCTTGCAGAAGATGAAATAGATGAGCGGGTCCAGGCACACGTTGAGGACCGACACCATGATGGTCAGCTCCTTCAAGTAGTAGAACGCCTGGCCCCACGCAAACCGTGGATTCTTGAATGCGTAGGGAAGGCGAACCAGGTGGTACGGCACGAAACAGATGCAGAAGACGCTGACAAGTACCAACATGTTCCGGCGGGACTTGGCGAGCTTCTTCGAGCCGGGGGACGCCGGCCGCTGCTTCTGTGCCAGCGACAGCCGATGGGACGTGCTGTAGTAGAAGAAGACGAGGGAGACGAGGACGAGCAGGAAGATGGCGGCCGAACTGGCGTGCACCATTTTGTAGAAGATTTTGAGCTGTTTGCTGTGCAGGACGTCACAGTCCAAGGCGCTGGAGACGGAGGGTGAAGGCTCCTGGGTGAGGAGCGACACGGTGACGTACGTGCTCATCATGGCCAAGAGGAGAAGCCAGGTTACCGTGGAGATGATGTAAGCGGCTCGCACCGTCTGCAGGATGTGAGTTCCTAACGGGTGGATGATCTTCAGATATCTGGAAGGACGAGAGGCAAGTCAATAGATGGCAGTTTCTTGGAAACGCTAATGTTTTTTTTTTTATTTCTGAATTTTAACAAACAAGGAAAGAGTTTGTTTTTGTGTTTGTGTTGATAGACAAAAAGTCAAATATAGAAGCTGTTTTTATGTAACATGTAATCAACCAATCAGAGATCATCTCCCATTCCCTTTAAAAGCCAGGCGCGTTTGGACCTTGGAGCATTGCTATTATGATGGAGGATTTGCACCGTAATATATTTATTTGTAATCTTCTGCATGTGTGTGTGCTGCTGTGCGTCCCTGTGTGTGTAACAAGCATAGTGTGCACGCGCTGTGCACGAATCTAGGAGCATTTTACTAATGCTCTGTTAAAATAACAATGAAATGCTGCGTTATTGACTTTAGACCAGGTTGTTGTTGGTCAATGGTGCGATCACTTCCCGCTGCCTCAAGATAGCAATACGCCCAGAATGCACCTGAACACACCTCCCTGTAAGACCAGCACGTCCAGAATGCACCTGAACACACCTCCCTGTAAGACCAGCACGCCAGATGCACTGAAACACCCCCTGTAGACCAGCACGCCCAGAATGCACCTGAACACACCTTCCTGTAAGACCAGCACGCCCAGAATGCACCTGAACACACCTCCCTGTAAGACCAGCACGCCCAGAATGCACCTGAACACACCTCCCTGTAAGACCAGCACGCCCATGGGGCCACAGATGGGTGCAGGTGCATTTGCTATTTAAACAACACGGGCGCTGGACGGGAAACTGACAACTGCGTCGGTCTTAAACTCATTCACTCAAAGTCACATTTAGTCTCTCGAGACTGGCCCAATGCTGGCTTGGTCGTGCTTCTAACTGGAGCTGCTTCTCCGTCCAAATCAGCCCAAATTCCCACCAAAGCCAAGCTCAGCTACTTGAGACAGAGCAGAGGGCTATATGAGTCCACTCAGTGACCACATCTGTATTCGGGTCTCATCGAATCAGATTGGACTACTCTTGGGTCCCTTTTGAATCAGATCTGTTTTAAGAATTGGGTCAGAACATCTCAAGACCTCCTCCGCTGGCAGAACACAGCCACATTCAGTCTTGATCATTGTGATGTTGAATTGTTTACACCTCCAAACGCTTGCTTATAGCAGGTATTCATGCCCAAATTCTAAGTGATATAAACATGCCAACATGCAGCGTGAGTTGTGCATTTGTTGGCCTTTTGGTCCTTTGGACTCAAACATTGAAGATGTTTCACCCCCAGAGCTATTTCTCTGAGACACTTTGAAACTACAGGCCGCTCAGTTGAATGTACTCGATGTTGCAGCGTGTTTGTGTCTATTAGAAAACCACATCCTGATTCTTTTTAAGCATGACTCTCAAATCCTTATAATGGCACAAGACCTGCTCAGTGCACCTGCTAAGAACACATTTATAGTCTGTTCAGCACTGTTGATTTCAGTGCACTTTGTCTTCTGATCTTGTTCCACTTCCACATTGTCGTTTCACACAGTCAGAACTGAGAGTCTGCGGGATTTAACTCATCACTGTTATCAGGTGAAGGCCTTAACTCTCTTGTGTTGATGGTTTGTTTTCTTGACACTTTTCTGTCTCACTGTGACTGTGTGATCTGTTTGGATGAAGCGTCTGGAGTAAAAAACACGTCTTCTTGATATGCAAACACACCGTGGAATTCCTCTTGAAATAGCACAGAACGTATTAGTATTCAAATTCAATTCAATTTTATTTATAGTATCAAATCGTAACAAGAGTTATCTCAAGACACTTTACAGATAGAGTAGGTCTAGACCACACTCTATAGTTTACAAAGACCCAACAATTCCAGTAATTCCTCCAAGAGTACGCATTCAGTGCAACAGTGGCGAGGAAAAACTCCCTTTTAGGAAGAAACCTGGGACAGACCCAGGCTCTTGGTAGGTGGTGTCTGACGGTCCCGGATGGGGATGTGATGAACAGTGGCAATAATAGTCACAATAAAATTAATGGAACAGTGACTAGAAATAGTAGTTGTAGTAGTTCATGGCTAGCAGGGCACTGCAGGGCGTTACAGGGTGTAGCGGGACATAGCAGAGTATAGCAGGACGTAGCAGAGTATAGCAGGACGTAGCAGGACGCAGCAGGACACAGCAGGGCACAGCAGAGCATATCAAAGCGTGGCAGGATGTAGCAGGACACAGCAGAGCGTAGCAGGACGAAGCAGGAAGTAGCAAGGCACTGCAGGGCGTTACAGGACGTAGTAGGGCACAGCAGAGCGTAGCAGGACGCAGCAGGACGCAGCAGGACACAGCAGGGCACAACAGAGCATAGCAGGACGCAGCAGGACACAGCAGGGCACAGCAGAGCGTAGCAAAGAGTAGCAGGACGTAGCAGGGCACAGCAGAGCGTAGCAGGACGAAGCAGGAAGTAGCAAGGCACTGCAGGGCATTACAGGACGTAGTAGGGCACAGCAGAGCGTAGCAGGATACAGCAGGGCACAACAGAGCGTAGCAGGACGCAGCAGGACACAGCAGGACGCAGCAGGGCACAGCAGAGCATAGCAGGACGCAGCAGGACGTAGCAGGGCACAGCAGAGCATAGCAGGGTGTAATAGGGGAAAAGTTAACCCTCTCCTTGATTTCATGTTGTTTATGGAGAAGGGGGAAATGCAACGCTACCAAGCCACAGCCGAGCGACGTGCGTCGCCGCGACGTGTAGTTACATTTTTCGAGAGGTGCACGTCAGGCTACGTACGTAGATACGTGGAGACACGAACCCTACGCCGGACCCTACAGCGTAGATTTTACACAGAAGTATAAAACAGCCTTTAGTCTCTCTGACTGGACCGGCAAATCAATGCAGCATAGATGTTTTATAGAAACAGAAATATCAGACAGTGTCTACCTATATTATGGGACTTATAGAAACAGAAATATCAGACAGTTTCTGTCTCTCTTTAGGTGTCAGGAGGGATAATGAGTTATCCTCAACATTTGTTGTGTTCTGGTATCAGAACGATGAAGACATTAGATCTGAATCTGATCTAGAAAAGTTAGATCTTTGAAGGCGACAAAAATGTTGATAACAACACCCCCCCCATACCATCTTTGTGGTACGGTGACCTAGATAAATAAAAAACCTGATGCAGAGATGCAAAGATACCACACCACACTGAGTTTTCTCTGAAATTATTCCAACACTTGGTTTTGAGTCAGACTGATTACAAACACCCACCAAAAGACTTTTACATTACACTTTTTTACAAATGAAGCACTGACACACTGGTATGAGTGAGCTTTACAGAAGCAGGTACTTAGGCATAATTTACAAAATACTGACGCTTGGTCAGTGTCTCTCAGCGTCAGATACCGATGCAAAAATCACCCTTTAGCGTCTGTATGGGACGCACCGGGCAGCGCTGTGAGACAACAGTAGAGAGTAGTATGTATAGAAACAACGGTAGAGAGTAGTATGTAGAGAGACAACAATAGAGAGTAGTATGTAGAGAGACAACAGTAGAGAGTAGTATGTATAGAAACAACGGTAGAGAGTTATGTAGAGAGACAACAATAGAGAGTAGTATGTAGAGAGACAACAGTAGAGAGTAGTATGTAGAGAGACAACGGTAAAGAGTAGTATGTAGAGAGACAACAGTAGAGAGTAGTATGTAGAGAGACAACAGTAGAGAGTAGTATGTAGAGAGACAACAGTAGAGAGTAGTATGTAGAGAGACAACGGTAGAGAGTAGTATGTAGAGAGACAACAGTAGAGAGTAGTATGTAGAGAGACAACAGTAGAGAGTAGTATGTAGAGAGACAACGGTAGAGAGTAGTTTGTATAGAGACAACAGTAGAGAGTAGTATGTAGAGAGACAACGGTAGAGAGTAGTATGTATAGAGACTAAATCATCTAAATATTCATCAGCATACCATATTGGAAGAAAAGCTCTTGTTCCAAATAGAGCCATATTCACAGGGTAGTTAAGGGCCTAATAAAATAGTATTCGGGCAATTTTCAGCCCAACCAATGTTACATACCCTATTAGGAGACCATAAGGATCAGTGTAAAATACCCTATTTAATCATTCTATCACCCCTTTAATCATCAGGCTCCAATCATTTTCAGGATTCTTTTTTTTTCCATCTCGGGCCATGACTGTCTGTCTGTCTTGACTTGGACTCAAAACCTCTTTGGACTCAGTCTTGACTAGTCCTGGTCTTGGACATGCCACATGTCGGTTAAATGTACGTACTAGGGGTGGTACAGTTCATGAAAAAACATCCGAACCGCTCGGTTCACTTGTCTCGGTTCGGAGCGTGTGTGTCTCACGGTTCGTCAGTACACTGTTAACGTGCACTAACCACTTACTGCAGTAGTGCCCACTTTATACACCTATGTTAAAACACTTACTGGAAACGACGAGGGGGATGAGCGTGACGAACGCAACACATGGCAGCTGATTGGACAGACTCTAATGGCGTCTCGTTCTAAATAGGATCTCGTATTTTACAAAAATAGTTCACAGAAAGGTGTTTCTGAAAACATTTTAAGCGAGAAATAGGCCGTGCAGTTGCTGAATCTGTCTGTTTTTTTGATCGACAAAGGTCAGTTTAAAAGATTTTCGTCAGATTTTGAGAGGCGGCGAGCCGACCGCTCCTCAGGTGGAGCGTGGAGTGCTGCAGGTCACGTCACATGTAGAGATGTCAGGTGGGAGAGATGAGGAAGGCTGCCCGGAGTTGGAGGATGCGCCAGCGTCGTATATAGTCTGGTGTGTGGGAACATTTTGGATTTCATGTTACCTATGATGACAGCGGAAATAAGACAATAGATAGAACTGCCACTGTGTGCATGTATTGTGCAACATGCATTCAATATGCTAATGTTAGCTATATATCATATGCTGAAGTATATTTCTGGAGTGTTAAAGATTAAAAGAAAAAATAACAAGAACCGTACAGAACCGAAAACCGTGACCCTAAAACCGTGATACGAACCGAACCGTGGATTTTGTGAACCGTACCACCCCTAGTACGTACATAAATTTATGCCAAGAGTCCCGACCAACTGTTGCTTTTTGAAGCAATGGGAGTGAGTATGTGTTGCCGAACCCAAAAACAAGCT
This sequence comes from Sander lucioperca, assembly GCF_008315115.2. NCBI lineage: Eukaryota > Metazoa > Chordata > Actinopteri > Perciformes > Percidae > Sander > Sander lucioperca. Next base: position 31,588,653 of record NC_050177.1, read on the forward strand.
GCTCTACCTTCCCTTGAATACCCCGTTGCAGTCCAGCGCAGTCCTACCTGTTGGCCGCGATGTAACCCATGAACAGGATGCTGGCGTACATGTTCAGGTAGAAGGCGGACGCACCAAAGTTGCAGTAGACCCGGCGGACTTCGACGGAGCTGCTGGCGTAGTTGGTGATTCGGATGGGCAGACAGAGGCTGATCAAGAAGTCGGCGGCTGCCAGGTTCTTCAGGTAGATGGTCACGCTGCTCGACACTTGCTGCTGACCTCGGCAGAAGTAAACCTTCAGCGTGAAGCCGTTCAGGAGCAAACCAACCTGCAGAGGAGAGCGGTAGAAATGTGTTAGACATGAAGGGCCCTATCTTGCACCTGGCGTAGCGCAAAGTGTCTTTGCTAGTTTAAGACCGGCGCAGTTGTCAATTCCCCATCCAGCGCACGCATCGTTTAAATGGTCGCGCCATTGACCATCAAAAACCTGGTCTAAAGTCAATAATGCAGCATTTCATTGTTATTTTAACAGCAAATTAGTAAAAGTCGCCTAGGCTCATGCACAGCGCACACACATACAGAAGATTACTAATAAAAATATTATGGTGCAAATCCTCCATCATAATAGCAATGCTCCAAGGTCCAAACGCTCCAAGGTCCTGGCTTTTAAAGGGAATGGGAGATGATCTCTGATTGGTTGATTGCATGTTACGCCCAAAACACACCTCTGATTAATGAAGACACTAAGTACAACCCTTTAGAACCATGCGCCCGGCACACGGACCCTTTTTTCCGCAAACTAGCAAAAGTGGATTTGGACACGCCCTAAACGCACCTGCGCCAGGCGCTTCACGCCGTGCTCTTAGATCTTTAAAATAGGGCCCGAAGGATTGTCATGGTTTACTTGAGATACTAGGAAAGGGTTAGTTGCAGCCCTAAAAAGATAAGATGAAGACCGTTTAGTATTTATATTTGGTATATATGTGTCCATGCATACATGTTGTACCAAGATCTTCTCTGAAGTCAGATTTGTGCTGTGATAAACTGATATTCAAGTAAAGGCAAATGATGCTAATCGAGTTCGTTCTAGTATTCGTCAAAGTCAAGATTGATCAGACGTTTTCCACATCACAGGGAGAACGAACTGCATTTACAACATTTACAGTCAGAATTTAATTTGTTGTGGTCAGTTCTTTAAGGAATTGTGCAAACAAAC
>NC_050177.1:31594847-31599847 GCF_008315115.2 Sander lucioperca
CTAACACAACAGCTAACTGCTAACACAACAGCTAACCCTGATAAAACAACAGCTAACTGCTAACAACAGCTAACTCTGCTAACACAACAGCTTTCTCTACTAACAACAGCTGACTCTGCTAACAACAGCTATCTCTGCTAACAAAACAGCTAACTCTGCTAACACTACATCTAACTCTGCTAACATCAGCTACCTCGGCTAACACAACAGCTCACTCTGGTAACAACAGCTAACTCTGCTAACACAACAGCTAACCCTGCTAACACTACATCTAACTCGGCTAACAACAGCTACCTATGCTAACAACAGCTAACTCTGCTAACAACAGCTAACTCTGATAACAACAGCTAACTCTGATAACACAGCAGCTCACCATGTTAACACAACTGCTACCTCTGCTAAATCAACAGCTAACTGCTAACAACAGCTAACTCTGCTAACACTACACCTAACTCTGCTAACACTACAGCTAACTTTGCTAACAACAGCTACTTCTGCTAACACTACAGCTAACTCTGCTAACACAACAGCTAACCCTGCTAACACTACATCTTTCTCTGCTAACAACAGCTAACTCTGCTAACACTACATCTAAGTCTGCTAACAACAGCTACCTCTGCTAACAACATTTAACTCTGCTAACAACAGCTAACTCTGCTAACACAACAGCTAACCCTGCTAACACTACATCTTTCTCTGCTAACAACAGCTAACTCTGCTAGCACTACATCTAAGTCTGCTAACAACAGCTACCTCTGCTAACAACATTTAACTCTGCTAACAACAGCTAACTCTGATAACACAGCAGCTAACCATGCTAACACAATGGCTACCTCTGCTAAATTAACAGCTAACTCTGCTAAAACTACAGCTAACTTTGCTAATAGCAGCTAACCCTGCTAACACTACATCTAACTCCACTAACAACAGCTAACTCTGCTAACACCAGCTAACTCTACTAAAAGAATAGCTAACCTTGCTAACAACAGCTGACTCTGCTAACAACAGCTAACTCTGCTAACACTACATCTTTCTCTGCTAACAACAGCTAACTCTGCTAACACTGCAGCTAACTTTGCTAACAACAGCTACTTCTGCTAACACTACAGCTAACTCTGCTAACACAACAGCTAACCCTGCTAACACAACAGCTAACTCTGCTAACACTACATCTTTCTCTGCTTAGAACAGCTAACTCTGCTAACACAACAGCTAACCCTGTTAACACTACAGCTAACTCTGCTAACACAACAGCTAACTCTACTAACACAACAGCTAACTCTGCTAATAACAGCTAAGGACAGAGAAGAGGAGTAAGAAGGCTATTCTATGCTAAGCTAAGGACCAAAAGGCTCCAAACCGTCTCCTTCCCTCACCAGAGAAGCTGTAGTAGAGTAGTAAGGTAAGCTTCCTTCATATCCACAGTAGTTTGGATATGTTGCTCAACAGTTGGCGTGAAGGCCGCACATTCTCACGTCAAGTTAATTTTTTATACATCACAAAGTGTCCGTGAAAACCAGCGTACACAAGCTTCTCGATTATACATGAGGCCCCTGGTAGATCTGGCTCTGTCACTCACTGCCCCCCAAACTACAGAGAAATCATGCTGTCATCCTCACTGTCCCCCAAACTACACAGAAATCATGCTGTCATCCTCACTGTCCCCCAAACTACAGAGAAATCATGCTGTCATCCTCACTGTCCCCCAAACTACATCATGAGATGATCATTGATATTATAAATAAAAGACATTGAATACATACTTTATATGTTACTATACAAAATAAAAAAAATACTTACTTTTTTTTACATTTCACACAACGAAGTTTTCAACAAAATTAATGCGGTAAAGCGTCCGGTGCTGTGACGTTGCCGTGGCAACGTCTTAAGCGTCTTCTGAATCATTGTTTTTTAATAATACTGTTTTATATATACTATAAATATTACTATATGAAATAAAAAATGTTTTTACATTTTCTACACCTTACACAAAGAAGTTTTAAAACTTGAAAATACCGCCCATTGCATGACGTTATTAAACCAGCGAATCCGTGTGTCCACCACGGAAAAGAATCCTCGTTGGTTTACATCGGCAGTGTTTTCCGTGGTGCCCACACGTAATTTTCACACATTCCGTGCCTCCACCACGTAATGCGGTGTTAAGAGTTCGTGATCATTTCACGTAATTCTGTGAGATCAGGTTGGCTAAATGTCAGACAAGACCTGATGATTCTTCTAGAAGCTTGAGAAGGTGTGAGCCAGTCCAATGTTGATTAAGGTAGTTATTTGATTAGATCTAGATGCAGTCAACATTATGTACATTTAAACCAAAAAGACATTGTTTTGTTGATAACATTAAGCATGGTTTTAACTTTTTTATCATCAACAGTAGAAAGAAGGAAACTTCAAAAAAAAAAGTTGCCTACAGCGTGTTATCCTCCTGCTAGCGTTAGCACCCAGGAGGCTGAAACAGGGCAGGTTTTTAACGTGCTTTTAGCCTCTTAACATGTTCAACATGTCATTCCAAGAGCCTCCCCATGTGAAGGGATTCCTTCTGAGTGAACACAGGGAATCTGACTGCAGGAGATGTGAAAGAAATGCATCAAAGTGGTGCTAATCCAGCTCTGTTTAGTTCCAGTGTTGATACTGCAAGGAGTGCTTAGGGACCGTCTACAAACTACAACACTGAAAAGAGATGAAAAATATTTATTAATTTAATGATTAAATAAGGTAGTCTCTCCAAACTTACCTCAATTATAACTTGTCTCCTGCTAGTTGTACTACAGCACTGACTTCTAGAAAATAAGCATATGCCTACTTTAGAAAATATTTGTGTTGTATCTCTTTTGGGTGTTGTAGTTAGTAGACGGACCCTAAGCACTCGTCTTACTGCCGTCTCAACAACAGAACTAAACACAGCTGAATTATCACAACTTTTATGCATTTCTTATGCATAACAATGTATGAAAATGATAGATCAATAAGTTGTTTTCTGTATTTCATACTCATACTAGTAGCACACAGGCAGTCCCATGATTGATTCACACGCTCTCTCTGACAGACGTCAGAATTAAGAATGAGAGTGTTTGGATGTTTTAATGCATATAAAGCATGTTCTTTAGTTTGGATATGAGGCACTAATTTAGACTCATTGCAAGAATGAAGACGTGAACATAAAGATTGCGTCATTCACGTGCATATTAAGTAGCCACGTTGGTATGTTTTGGTCTTATAATACACCCATAGATGCTCCAGCAGAGGATGGTTAGTTTAGCCAGCAGCTGTCAGCATCCTCCTCTGCTGGGTGTGTGTGTGTGTGTGTGTGTGTGTGTGTGTGTGTGTGTGTGTGTGTGTGTGTGTGTGTGTGTGTGTGTGTGTGTGTGTCTGTGTCTGTGTGTGTGTGTGTGTGTGTGTGTGTGTGTGTGTGTGTGTGTATTCTGCCTCTTCTTCTCTACAGCTTTTGAAGTTACGGTAAAGACAACACACAATGTTCTCTCCAAAACAATAAAATTGACTCAAGATATTTGTCCACAATATAAAGCAGATATTTAATGTTCCAAAAATGACAATAACTCATTTTCAACCCAAATGGAGTTAGTCTTTTGTCTTAGCACGGCAGTATAGACAAACTAAAAATCCATTCATTCTCTGGCTGCAGCCTGGAGCCTCCCATCTCATGCCCTCTCACCTTGCTGATAAGATATTGTATTTGCAGCAATTTCCCAGTGAAGTGTGAAAACAATATAGAATATAAAAATAAAAAGGAGTCTTGGAAAGAGTGTAACAGGTTTATTTAACAGGTTTATACATTGTCTGGCCAACCCCCCCGTTTCAGCAGGGGCTGTATCCTCACTTCGTACGAAGTAATAAGGGATCTTTTTTAACGCAAACACAGGATATCGTACACCGACGACAAGTAGGAAGAGTCACCCGTGATGACGTTACGTGCCTCGCATTAAGTGGCATTTGCTTAAACTAACTAACTTATTCATCACGCAACCGAGCAATAATAATCTTCCATCGTACACGACAGCTCGACTCTCTTCTTTTAAACAAAAAGTGTATAAAGTCCACCAGTACATATGTCTCCTTTCACACACAAACTCAACGCTCCCCACATAAACACAAACTCTTCCCTCATCTCCATCAATCTTATACAGAAACACACACACACACACACACACACACACTTCCCCTCTGCACGAACTGCAGGCAGACCTTCTCATACTTATACACTAAGCAGATGAATATAATGATATTTTTAACATAGTATTTAGCATGACTCTAATTCCTAAGCAAAATTATGATCACATTTACGAACAGAAAACATGATGACATTAATAAGCAAAACTTATGATTACATTTGTAAGCAAAATTATCATTATAGCTGTTTTTGGGCTAAATCATTTCTTAAAGCAATAACATATTTTAGCTGTTTTTTTGGGTTTTCAACTGAACCTCCGCTCAACACCCTCCTCAGGAAATCCTGCCCTTATTTGGCAGAAATGTCTGCAGCATCCAGGGTGGGGATCTTCAGAATAACCCCCCCCCCCTCCTCCTCCAACGTAACCTGTGGCTGTAGAACTAAAGCATCCTCACCTTTCTCTATCATACAGCGGTCAGATTTAGACTCAAACAGCCGTCGTCCAGTTTCAAAGCCCAACAGTCACTTTCACCAGAACTCCTTTACTAGGTGTCCTACGACACTTTTTATAGACACCCTGCAGCCAATCAGAAGCCAGTATTCACCCAGACCGTGGTATACAACTTTATTTTCAATATGTTTAGTTTGGACAGCTTTAAATGTGTCCCGATGATTAAATAAGGGAGAGTTAGACTCCATGTAGGAAGCAGAGAACTTCTTTTATTTGAACGAGGGTTACATTTCCTTCTTCATGGGACTCTACGCTGGGCAGGGAGACGACAGTTTGTTTTCTGACGGCTGGAGAAAGGAAATCAACTTCAGCTGTTTGATCAGGTCATCACCAACATGGACGTCT
>NC_050177.1:31603349-31665849 GCF_008315115.2 Sander lucioperca
AGAGAGAGGAGACAGAGAGAGCGAGAGAGAGAGAGACAGGCAGAGAGAGAGAGAGAGAGAGAGAGACAGAGAGAGACAGAGAGAGACAGGCAGAGAGAGAGAGACAGAGAGAGCGAGAGAAAGAGAGACAGAGAGAGAGAGAGAGAGACAGGCAGAGAGAGAGAGACAGAGAGAGCGAGAGAGAGAGAGACAGGCAGAGAGAGAGAGGCAGAGAGAGAGAGAGAGACAGGAAAAGAGAGATAGACAGAGCGAGCGAGAGAGAGAGAGAGAGAGACAGGCAGAGAGAGAGAGAGAGACAGAGAGAGAGAGGCAGAGAGAGAGAGAGAGACAGGAAGAGAGAGATAGACAGAGCAAGCGAGAGAGAGAGAGAGATTTTGATTTTTAAAGGAACTTTATTTGATCAATGTTCCTCTTCCTGCTCACATACACGGCCATCTTTGATTGGTCCAGGATGAAGTTTAACAGCTGACATTTATATTTTGCAGCTTTACTCTACCTGAACCCCAGGATGAACATGTGTTTGGAGAAGACCTCCCCTACCTTACTGAACACTTTCTCCAACAACAAGAACAACGGAGGCAGACGCACACACTCAGAGTAACAATGAGACACAGTTTCTGTCTCATCACAGTCAGGACATTTGTCCCTAACACCAGGACTAATGACAGACACTAACTTATTGACTGACACTATCCCGTGTAACACTCTCCACTGGAGGTCAGCTACTCTTTTAGTTAACGCTGGTTTATATAAACTCCTCCACGCAGGTTGGACATCAGCCTCCAAACCCAGATGTCCTCTCCACGGTGTGTCCACCCGTTCATGGAGCTTACTCTTATTTAAACACAGCACCATCATTTTATAAAAACCCTTCCCTTTCGCCTCTTTCATGTCTAAAGTGCAGTGCTGTACATCTAAAAAACGACCACCATAGTGATCCAGACATGGACGGACACATAAACCAGGGAAGGAATCATCAGGCTGAGATGTGGTCAGACCACCAGTATATTGCTCCAACATGATGGATTCATGTCCAGACAGTTTGTTCTTCCAGTGGTCCAACAGTTTGGTGATGATCCTGACTAGAGTTTAGATTCTCGGCCCGAGCCCGACCCGAGCCCGACCGGACCTCGGGTCGGGCTCGGGCCGTTATTTTCCGCCACATCCTCGGGCCGGACCGTGCCCGGGCCGGACCCTTGATCAAGCAATTTTTTTTTTTTTTTATCCATTACCTTATTATCCTATTTGGGTGGGGAGATAGCTATGCCATAATCAGAAATATTATAAATATATATATAGGCTATATAAAAGTAACAAATGTGTACAAAAGTTAGGCTGCAGTTACAAAATGCAGCACTTCATGTGCGGAGTCTCCTCCTCTCGCACGCATCACACCGGGAGCTGGAAGATGTAAAGAAGAAAAGAAAAACAGGAGAATTAACTTTGAGCGAGTGTGGAGGAAAGTCGGAGGTATGGAAGCAGTTTAAGGCGAGACACGGCAGGCAAAAACATCGTTTTTTTTTCACTGGTCAATTTTGAGATTTTGGGCTATTTGGCTTCAATAACATGTCTTCTTTCAGACTTGTGGTGAAATAAAGTCCGAAATACACATTTAGGTCTTTATTTTACTCCACTTTGTCTGTTTGCGGCGGTAGATTTCAACTAAATTCAACAAAAGTTGGCGTTCTAAATCATCCCGCTGCTCCGTGATCGCTGTCTGCACCCTGTCGTCACATATACTGTTGGAAAGCTCTCTTTCTCCTGTACAATGCTGTCGGATCCAAATATGGTCATTTCCTTTTTATCAGCAACCAATCGTGAAAGTAAAAGGGGGGATTTAACTAAAAATGCGCAATCTCATTGGCTGATGCCAATTTCTGACGACGTGATTCGTTCAGAATGGTCACGTGACGCGCTCTGACATTTCCGCGGCAGCTCAAAATGCTGAAAGAAGTGCGTCAAAAACGGCCGAAAATCACCTCAAAGAAGACGAAAACAGTTGTCATTAGCAACAAGACACAGAGGATCACAAACTAAGACAGCAGATGATGAAATGACTTCACATAGTACGTCGATGTTTAAACTATCGTTCAGAAAACAGGAGTGTTCAGACAGCGGAGGTAATCAGACTCTCTCTCTCTCTCTCTCATACAGTTTTGTATAATATAATTACTATATAATAGGCTACTAAACAGATCTGTAATTTGGGATCCTAAGTGGTGTGAGTCCCTCAGGCTGTAGCAGGCAGATCCATATGTAGCTGTCAGTGGAGCTGCTGTCACCTCTCCTAGGAGAACTACCAGCTTCTCTTCTGGTCTTAACTTCTTTTGGCTATTTTTCCAAGGTGTAATTCTCTTAGTGAAGATAGTTTTTCCCCGTGGAGGAGGAAGTGTATCTCTGTCTGACCCAGCTGGTGGTCACTGAGCCTGTGAGTCATAATTAGTTTTGTTCTGTTGTGTTATGAACCAGTGCTGATGGGAGCCTGGTTAGTTATCTTCACCATCAGCTGACTGAGAGGACTGGTTCTGGTTAGTTATCTTCACCATCAACTGACTGAGGGGACTGGTTCTGGTTAGTTATCTTCACCATCAGCTGACTGAGAGGACTGGTTCTGGTTAGTTATCTTCACCATCAGCTGACTGAGAGGACTGGTTCTGGTTAGTTATCTTATCTCTGGAGCAGCAGCAAGTATGGCCGTCTCCACCTTGATGAAGGAGCCTCTGATGCTTTCTGTTATGGAGAAGTTGTGGCTTCAGAGCTCAGTTGTGACGGTCAGTTCAATGAGAGAAACTGATATGCTCAGGATCTCGAATGCTGAGACCGTCACAGCTGCCAGTGTAAAACATAGTCTAGAGTCTAAGCACAGCTAAAATACATATATGGTGCTGAATGGACAATTAGATTTTAAAAAGCTGTGACATCCATTGTTGGTCTTGTTCTGTGTCCATACAACTGTCCAGTGTGGGTTTTGTCGGCAACTTTGTGCATGATACGCCAATATTAATTCATTGAGTTACTGCAGTTGTAGGCCTTATATGCCTCCCATTTTATTAAATAATCAATTTTCATGAGCTTGAAATATTATTATCACTAAGGGCCTGAGCATTTATTCTGTTTTTGAGCAATTTTTACAATAGAAATGTATTAATTTCCACTATTTAAATCTTTAAATGCCGTTTTCTCAAAATGAGTTTTTTGTCATTCTCCAGTAGAAACATCTCAGCCTATGTAGCACCTATGTACACCAAACTTTCCAGTTATACACTTAGTAGTATTCTGAAGATATCTACAGAGGGATTTGTTAATAAATCATTCCTGCCCTGATTTATGTGACATTTTAAGCAAAAAAACATGGCGAAAATCGATTTTTTAGGGCTATGGACAGTATATTTTGATTTCCTAGGTAATGAAAGCAGATATCCTGAAATCCCTCTGTAATTTTGTTTTCATCTTGTGTGTAAACAAAATGAAAAAAGAATTTTGCACCTGGCTTTATCATATGTTCAGATCTATCTACCGAAAAATATATGCAAAATTGCGCATATTTAATGAGAAAATGCCTAATTTGCATAATTAAACATACACATTTCAAAAACTTTTAATACATTTTTTTTATATACTTGTGTAAGTAATCAACTGAGGAAGTTTCATGGAGATATCTATTATTTTAAAATTTTAGCCTATTCACCTGTAGTGTCTCGCCTTAAAACAATAAAACCTGTCTAGCCTAGCCATAGTTAACCGGTTGTCTCTGCTGTGGACCCATGTGTCCTGTCTCTGTTGTGGACCCATGTGTACTGTCTCTGCTGTGGACCCATGTGTACTGTCTCTGCTGTGGACCCATGTGTACTGTCTCTGCTGTGGACCCATGTGTACTGTCTCTGCTGTGGACCCATGTGTACTGTCTCTGCTGTGCATGGCGGTCTCTCCATACATCTGAGAGACTATGTGTCTCCATCAGCCGCTGCATGGCTCTTTTAGAAGCAGCATGTGGTTCGTTATGATTCCGATCCAAATCATCATCATGTGTACAGTTAAAATCTCCTCCCAAAAATAAAAACTCCTCTGGTTCACACTCACTTAAAACCGTACTGAGCTCATCTAAAAACAGAACTCTATCAGGTCTTGAGTTTGGAGCGTATACATTTATAAAAACCAGATTAAAAACTTCATACTGGGCTCTGACTACTAAGAGTCGGCCCTTTATTCTTTCGTCTACAGTATGAGACTTTGGTAGAAAGTTTCTTGCCAATAGGACTGCCACTCCTCCGCTGATGCTGCTAAGATGACCTAACACCACCTCCCCATCCCATTCCCTCCTCCAGTCGCTCTCATTTAAAGTCTCACTGGGCGTTTCTTGCAACATTGCAATATTAACTCCTTTAAGTTTCACATCTCTGCCACCATTTATATTAAGAGTGGAGATTTTAAAATTACTCATCATGTCAGATGTGAGGAGAGACACACAAAAAAACGACACAAAAATTAAGACCAACAACAAACGGACGGTCTTACATTCTCTCACTTTCTCCATCATTTAAAAGCTCTAGTTTGATCCTCACAACCAGTTTCTTTAATCTGAAAAACTCCGGTAGAGTGAAGCCTCCCTCACCTCTCAGATTCATCTGAGCTCGTATTGAGATCAATAACAAAATAGTCTTCAAGGTTTACGTTTTTACTATTTTTAGTTTTCTGGAGGAACTGTCTTATTTGTTGTACCTGGTACAGTTCTCCTCTGACTGACCCCACAGAGACCTGGGAGTCAGTCAGAGGCTGACTGAGTACAGTACAGTCCTCTTCTTCCTCATCTTCCTCAACATCTAACTCCTCTTTTTCTTCCTCCTCCACCTCTTCCTCCTCCTCCTCCTCCTCCTCCCCTTCCTCCTCCTCTCTCACTGCCATTTTTTTTGGCCTGAGAGCCCCTATTCCTGAGGTCTTTTTTTCCTTTTCCTTGCAGACAATTTTAGAACTTTGTGATTTTCACCCAAACCAACCTCCTCCCTCCTCTCTGATCAGCTGCTGCGCCTGCAGGGACAGGTAGCTCAGCCTCAGCTGATTCATCCATCTCACCTGTCTGCTCCCTACACACATCCTCACCCAATTTATTTTCTTTTTCCATTTCTTCACCCACAACACTTTTCTCTGCCTCACACACACTTCCCTCACCCTCCCCTCCCACTTCATTCACAAACACCCAGTGTATTTACATTACTCACCCCGTGTGTCTGGTCGGGCACGGCATCATCACGCCGCTGTGCAGCGTGCGGAGTGGTCATCGGCCGCTCGGACGCGGCGGGGGCTCCCGGACCGGGAGGATTCGGATCACCTCGTCTCGGGCAGGCCCTCACCGTGTGTCCACCTCTCCACAACCAAAACATTTCATCTCTGATGACGTTGCAAAAATCACGTATTCATAATCATCTACTTTAACATGGAACCGGAGGTTTAACTCCTCGTTCCGATGGTTCAGTATCATATACAGCTGCCTCCGGTGAGACACAACGTGCTTCAGCAACGGAGATTTACATCCAGACAGGATCTTTTTAACGGGGGAGACTATCTTCCCGTGTCTGGACAACTCTCTGCTGAGGAAGCCATCAGAGATGAACGGTGGGACATTGGACAGGACTACTTTGGTGGCCGGTTGTGTCAGTGGCAGCACCTGTACAAACATTTCACTCACGGTGATGCCCGCCTCGATGACTTGGTTCACTTTGTCCTCCCGGTCCAGGAAGATGACCATGGCGCTGTTCATCCGAGCGGCCGACATAATACTACGGTGCCCGACCTTTTCCCCTACAGCTAAACTAATGTCCTCCACGCTGCACGGGAAACTAGGACAGATCTTAATGCCATGTTTCCTGGTGAGCGTGGAGAACCCCTCTCCATTCACCATGGCGGCTGCACACGCCGACCGGCCAGACGCTGGCAGGAGACAAATCCACCCAAATAACCCAAACTAACAACCAAAAACCACTATAAATTAAATATAAAGTGACATATACCATTAAACTAACCAAAACTAAATGAAATTATCAAAAACAAAAAGAAAAGTAAGAAAAACTACAAAAAACTGCAGCTCACTCACACACTCAGCTCCAACTCAGAGAGAGAGAGAGAGAGAGAACTTTGCTAACACTACAGCTAACCATGCTAACAACAGCTAACTCTGCTAACAACAGCTAAATCTACTTACACAACAGCTAACTCTGCTAACACTACAGCTAAATGCTAACAACAGCTAACTCTGCTAACACTACAGCTAACTCTGCTAACTACAGCTAACTCTGCTAACACCAGCTAACTCTGCTAACACCAGCTAACTCTGCTAACACAACAGCTAACTCTGCTAACTACAGCTAACTCTGCTAACACAACAGCTAACTCTGCTAACTACAGCTAACTCTGCTAACAAAACAGCTAACTCTGCTAACACCAGCTAACTCTGCTAACACAACAGCTAACTCTGCTAACAACAGCTAACTTTACTAACACCAGCTAACTCTGCTAACACAACAGCTAACTCTGCTAACACAACAGCTAACTCTGCTAACAACAGCTAACTTTACTAACACCAGCTAACTCTGCTAACACTACAGCTAACTTTGCTAACAACAGCTACCTCTGCTAACACTACAGCTAACTCTGCTAACTACAGCTAACTCTGCTAACACAACAGCTAACTCTGCTAACACAACAGCTAACTCTGCTAACACCAGCTAACTCTACTAACACAACAGCTAACTCTGCTAACTGCAGCTAACTCTGCTAACACAACAGCTAACTCTGCTAACACAACAGCTAACTCTGCTAACAACAGCTAACTCTGCTAACACCAGCTAACTCTGCTAACTACAGCTAACTCTGCTAACAACAGCTAACTCTGCTAACACAACAGCTAACTCTGCTAACAACAGGTAACTCTGCTAACACCAGCTAACTAGGAAGAAAGTATGGCGGCCGGTCCAGCAGTACGGCGTGCTGTGGGAGAGTTTACTTTAATTAAACCGGAGATTTACCATACTGAAGACGGTAGAGTTATAGTCGAGGATGAGTTGCTGAACTTTATTATGATCAAAATGCGAACACTAAGTCACGATGATGTTGTGACGATAGTAACGAGCAGTTTCAGCTCCGAGCGGATTGAGTCTTCAAAGGCAGTTTTGTCAGAACTCCTTCCACACAACAAACAATGGATCTCCCACAGGGGACCAAAGAAGGACATTAACAATGTCAAAATGTGCCTCCAAGCGCTTAATGAGTGCGGTGAAGAGACCCCAAGATTTGTATCGCACCTACTGGATGAATTACCCCCCGTCTCATTTAAACACATTGATGTTTCTGTGCTCCTCGGGAATATGCAGCAAATCAATGGTGACATTGACTACCTCAAAAGAACTATGGGAACTCAGGTAGCGGCCTGCAGGAGGTTTCTGTTAAACTCGACAGCCGGCTGACTGCTGTGGAGGGGCACTGTGGCCCGGACGCCACTTTTCCGGCTGCCTGCCTTTCTGCTGTGGAGATACAACCGGGCCCTGCGCCCAGTGCGGCAGGTCTTCCCTCGATTGTGTTGGAGAAGCCGCCGGGTCCTGATCCTGCCCCCTGTTCTACTTCTGGGGTTAATGATGGTTAACTGTACCGCCTAGCGGGACCAACGGCAGTCAGCCAGCCCAGTCTGTAGATCCAGCCCTGGGGCGAATGCAGACCCCCCCATGGAGCAAGGTGGTAAAGGATGGGCGCCGACTGAAGCAGGTACGATTGAAGCAGGTAACTGAGAACCCTGCTCATCGAATCCCTACACCTCGTACTGAAAAAACTTCAGCGAGGTATGTGAGAAAGAAAACCGGCATAGTCGGGACTGGTGTGGTTGGCAATATACTGGCTGTCAAAACAAAGATGGTAAAGGTATTTGCTACAAAGTTTGATCTCAGGGTAGATGTCAATACTCTCAGTGAATATTTAAAAATGAAGCTGGGTCGGGAAGTGACATGTAGTAAAATAGAGGCGGCACAGAGTAGATTCAGCTCCTTCTGTATCTCTGCTGAATGTAATGATGTGGCGGAGCTGTACGACCCGCAGCTTTGGCCCGCTGGGTCTTTTGTCCGACGTTACTCTGAGCCTCGTCGCCCTAGAGGAGCAGACGGAGGTCCGTCTGGTCCAGAGGATGCCCCTCGCTCTCGAGATGAGGGGCTGCTGCACGGTAACGATGCTGGGGTACCTATTACATGTGTGGGCGAGGACGGGATGAAGGCCAGCTGCTCCACTGGGAGCAACTAAACACATTAAATGCGTGTTGTGTCTTACAACACTCGCGGATTTCGAGTAGGACATTCTGCTACTGATAGATCAAGAAGTCTGGTTGTGGACACAATACTGGACGAATGTGATATTCTGTGCCTGCAAGAAACCTGGCTGGCGAAACAAGATCTAGATAAGTTGAACACTATACACATGAACTTCCATGGGGCTGGAGAGTCCACTACCGACCTCAGTACGAGGCTGGTTCGTGGTAGGATAGCTGGTGGTGTAGCTATACTGTGGAACATCAAATATGACTCAATGGTGAAGGTGGTGCGTCTAAATGTTAACTGGGCCGTTGGCTCTGTTGCCTGACACAAGTTTTACCTACGTTAGTGGGTCTCAGTATGGCCTTGATTATGACATAAAGTATAATGCTATGAAAAGTCACATAATGATAGTTAGAAGTGACGAAGACAGGAAATCAACTTTTCCAACTTTTTACTTGTCAGATAGTCCTCTTGCTGTGTGTGAGGAAATTAAATATTTAGGACCTGTCATATCTGATGACTGGACGGATGATAAAGACCTCTACCGACAGCGCTGTCAAATTTACTCTCAAGCTAACATGCTTATAAGGAGGTTCTCTATGTGCTCTGACTCTGTGAAGTGCTCTCTGTTTAGAACCTACATCACACCGTTATATACTGCTCAATTGTGGTCTAACTATAAGAAAAAGAGTATGCAGAGGCTCAAGGTAGCAGACAATGATGCCATGAGGCTGCTGCTCCGTGTCCCTAGGTGGCAGAGTGCCAGTCAGTTGTTTGTGTCCACTAGAGAGCCAACGTGTGAGACACTCTTAAGACAATTGATGTTTAGTTTTATGTGTCGCCTGGACAAGTCAGAGAACCACATAACTGAAGCTCTAGTCAGCCCTCTGAAAAGCTGCTATAGATACACTTCTAGGTTAAGACGACATTGGTGCAATAGCCTATACATCCTATAGGCTCATATGCAATTTTTATGTATTATTGTGTATCCTATAGGTTAATATGCAATTTTTATGTATTATTGTGTATCCTATAGGTTAATATGCAATTTTTTTATGTATTTTTGTATCTCCTTTTTATACTATGTATACTGTATTATGTGTTATATGGACCTGTGTCTGCAATAAAGCTTTATATTATATTATGTACACAACAGCTATCTCTGCTAACACTACAGCTAATTATGCTAACATGACAGCTAACTCTGCTAACACTTTATATAACTTGGCTAACACAACAGATAACTCCTCATACACAACAGCTAATTCTGCTAACACAACAGCTAACTTGGCTAACACAACAGCTAACTCTGCTAACACGACAGCTAACCGTGCTAACACAACAGCTATCTCTGCTAAGACGACAGCTAATTATGCTAACACTACAGCTAACTCTGCTAACACAACAGTTAATTCCTCATACACAACAGCTATCTCTGCTAACAGTAGAGCTAACTCTGCTAACACTACAGACAACTCTGCTAACACGACAGCTAACTGTGCTAACACTATATCTAACTTGGCTAACACAACAGCCAACTCTGCTAACACGACAGCTAACTGTGCTAACACTATATCTAACTCGGCTAACACAACAGCTAACTCTGCTAAAACGACAGCTAATTATGCTAACACTACAGCTAACTCTGCTATCACAACAGCTAACTCCTCATACACAACAGCTAATTCTGCTAACACAACAGCTAACTTGGCTAACACAACAGCTAACTCTGCTAACACAACAGTTAACTCTGCTAAGACGACAGCTAATTATGCTAACACAACAGCTAACTCCTCATACACAACAGCTTACTGTTAACACAACAGCTAACTCAGCTAACACAACAGCTAACTCCTCTAACACTACAGCTAACTCTGCTAACACAACAGCTAACTCTGCTAACACCACAGCTAACCCTGCTAACACCACAGCTAACTCCTCTAACACAACAGCTAATTATGCTAACACAACAGCTAACTTTACTAACACAACAGCTAACTCCTCTAACACAACAGCTAACTCTGCTAACAGAACAGCTAACTCTGCTAACAAAACAGCTAATTATGCTAATACAACAGCTAACTACTATTTTTAGCGATCCATAAGCTGCTCATCATGTGAAGAAAAAGTACACCCACAACAGCTGACTCTGCTAACACAACAGCTAATTCTGCTTACACAACAGCTAACTCTGCAACAGGACAGCTAACTCTGCTAACACAACCACTAATTATGCTAACACAACAGCTAACTCTGCTAGCAAAACAGCTAATTATGCTAACACAACAGCTAACTCCTCTAACACGACAGCTAACTCTGCTAACACAACAGCTGACTCTGCTAACACAACAGCTAACTCTGCTAACACAATAGCTAACTCTGCAAACACGACAGCTGATTATGCTTAAACAACAGCTAACCCTGCTAACACAACAGCTAACTCTGCTAACACAACAGGTAACTCTGCTAACAAAACAACTAATTATGCTAACACAACAGCTAACTCTTTTAACACAACAGCTAACTCCGCTAATACAACAGCTAACTCAGCTAACACAACTGCTAATTATGCTAACACAACAGCTAACTCTGCTAACAAAACAGCTAATTATGCTAACACAACAGCTAACTCCTCTAACACAACAGCTAACTCTGCTAACATCACAACTAACTCCTCTAACACAGCAGCTAACTCTGCTAACACGACAGCTAATTATGCTAAAACAACAGCTAACTCTGCTAACACGACCGCTAACGACAGAGAAGAGGAGCAAGAAGGCTATTTTATGCTAAGCTAAGGACCAAAAGGCTCCAAACAAAAGGAAAAACCAAAACAGCTAGCACCATCTCCTTCCCATTCAAGATAAGCTATAGTAGAGTAGTAAGGTAAGCTTCCTTCATATCCACAATAGTTTAATTTCTAATTTCTACCTCAAGAAATCAAGGCTATCCTGTGGTAACTTAACATAGCGTGCTAAGTAGCAGCAGAGGGAGCAGCAGAGCGGCAGTTAGGAACTGAAACAATGTTGTAATATCCCGGGGGAGAGCCCTGCCTCCTTGTGATTGGTTACCCAACAGAAATTAAAAGCACACAGGTCAAGAAAGCTTATAAACACAAACAACTCCGAGAAAACCCAGAGGCTTTGACTGCAGACATATGCCACACAGGAGGAATTAGTAACCTACTACTGTACACGGACAGTACTGATGCGTGGCATAAAGCTATCTGTGCCCACTATGACCATCACAAGAAGAGAGGCATATGCAGTGGGAGACAGATAGTCATCGAAGATGAAGAGGACAGCCCACCTCTCACTGTCAATGTCTACCACAATGGGACCATCATGTTTCAAGGCAATGAGGCCAGTTTCAGATCTGTCCAAGAGGACTTCAACACCATCAAAGCTCTGGCAGATGAGCCATGGGCAGAGAACTCACTGCTGTAAGACAGGAGCTGCAGCAGGACAGACAGGCGATGGGCAGAGAGCTTAAGAGAGGAGCTGCACCTGAGAGAGCAAACCATCCTCAGCCTCCAGGAGCAGCTCCACAGTCTGAGAGCCTGCCAACACCAACCACAACCCTCCATCACCATCAACAGCCCCCCTCAACCTGAACCAGAGCCATCCACCTCCACCCTAACTAACACCAGACCATCACAACAACCTGCAGTAATGCCCACCCCCTCCCCCACCGACCCACATACAGAGGCCACTACCAACAAGCCTAAAACATCTGGAGAGCAAAACAAAACCAGTGATGCTGATTCTAATGGGAAATTTGTGATTGAGGACCAGCTTTTCCCCGGACAAAACATCTCCAAAATCCAATGTCCCAGGACTGACAATGCCCTCCAGCTGCTCACTGAGCCCACCCTGGGTCAGTCTAGCTATATTATCATCCACACAGGTACTAATGACCTGATTTAATGAACAGGAACTAAGAGACAAACTCCCTGCCCACAATTCCAATTGGCCGTTCTGAAACTCTTTAATTTGGTTCTGAGTGTAGGTTACTTCCCTGACATCTGGAATCATGGTCTCATCACACCAATATACAAATCTGGAGATAAATCTGACCCAAATAATTACCGAGGCATCTGTGTGAACAGTAATCTGGGGAAGCTCCTCTGTAGCATCATCAACTCCAGACTCATAAACTTCCTTACCAAACACAATGTCTTGAGTAAAAGTCAAATTGGATTTGTACCAAAACACCAAACTTCAGATCATATTTACACCCTACACACCCTGATAGACAAACATGTTCACCAAAACAACAACAAAATCTTTGCATGATTCATAGATTTCAAAAAGGCATTTGACTCTATTTGGCACAGTGGTCTATTCTACAAAGTTATTGAATCTGGTGTAGGGGGTAAAACATATGACATCATTAAATCAATGTATACTAACAATAAGTGCAGTATTAAAATTGGCAACAGAAGAACAAGATTCTTCTGTCAGAAGCGTGGAGTGAGACAGGGCTGCTGTTTGAGTCCCACTCTATTCAACATCTATATTAACCAGCTGGCCACCATCCTAGAGACATCAGCAGCACCTGGTCTCACTGATCTCAAGGAAACACATACAGCTTCACGTTAGGAACACATACATTAGACCACTGTACACATTACAATTATTTAGGACTGAAAATAAGTTCCACTGGAAGTTTTAACCCAGCGATAATGGAGCTGAGAGAGAAAGCACGCAGGGCATTTTATGCAATAAAAAGTCAAATCTACATTAAAATCCCGATTAGAATCTGGCTCAAATTATTATAATCTGTAATAGAACCAATCCTCCTCTATGGTAGTGAGGTGTGGGGTCCTATTTCCTACCAGAATTCGGCCCATTTGGACAAAAACCCAGTTGAAATCCTGCATCTAGAGTTCTCTAAAAGCATCTTACAGGTACACAGAGAAACCACCAACAACGCATGCAGAGCTGAATTAGGCCAATTCCCATCATTCATCAAAATTCAAAAACGTGCAATCAAATATTGGCTACATCTAAAAAACAGTGACCCCCCCACTCCTATCAGCAGGCCGATATTTTTCGCTATGATCGGGCCGAGCCGGGCTGGGCCCTTGATCAAGCATTTGTGTTTTTTTAATCATTACTTTATTAGCCTTATTCGGTGGGGAGCAAGCTCTGCCTCTCCAGCTTCTCCCGTAGCTCTGGGTGGATGTCCTGCACTGACTTGAGTGTGAGGTAAACTGGGCTACATCGTGTCTTCCCCATCTGCAGCACTGTTGTCAGCCAGTGCGTCAGCATGCAGACCGTGGCGAAGGACAGTACTAATTAGGTGATCGAGACAAGAAAGTCTCCTATATGGTTCCAGGGCTTTGATTATGAGCAACATAATTGATCTGTTACCCACACTATTCAGCTGAGGGAGCTAGGGTCGAGTTATTTTTTTTTACGTTTCTTCATTCAGATCCATTTGCGATCCATAAGCTGCTCATCATGTGAAGAAAAAGTACACCCACCTTTCTTTCATTAACTTTACATCTAAAAATGTAAACGAACTTGCAGCATATACAATATATAAAATACATATGAAATTTATAAATATATATATTTATTTTAGAAATGAATATATAGGCCTTTAATTATAAAAATATAATTTTCTGATTCTGATAATTTCTTGGCCAGCAGAGAAGGCCTTGCTGGCCCTGACGGCCCACCTCTGATCTACAGATCGAGTCATAACAACGAATATTCTGATTAATAGTTCATGGCTTGTGGGTGAAATAATGTATAAATAATGAGGAACATATAACTGAACATAGCAGAGAGTAGAACAGACTATGTGCGCATTTACATATCATTAGATGAGTGTCTCATAGAAACAAATGTACGCACAGTGCGTACAGGATTACGGCTGTCGGCACCACTGCCACACTATCATTTACAGAGACCCAACAATTCACCCAAGAGCAAGCATTTG
Source organism: Sander lucioperca (assembly GCF_008315115.2). Taxonomy (NCBI): domain Eukaryota; kingdom Metazoa; phylum Chordata; class Actinopteri; order Perciformes; family Percidae; genus Sander; species Sander lucioperca. The sequence continues at coordinate 31,617,587 of NC_050177.1, forward strand.
TTGCAACAGTGGACCTTTCTCTGTAGAGAACCATCAATTACAATTACATCGCAATTACATCACTCTAACACACATATATTGTGTTTGCACCGCAGGGACTAAGAAAGAGCGTTTTGAGGGACTTTTTAACCTTAGAGTCAGTACTCTCCCAGCACAAGAGGAACTTTTGTACAATAATTGGTCAAGATGTCAGTGTGCGTGTCAGTGTGATGTCAGAGCCATGCAGCACCCGCAACTGACATTTTAAACCTCTAGCTAACGAGCATGCCGAAAGAGTAAATTAATGCTTCATCCACACACTCTTCTCACAGCGTAGAAAGCACATTGATTTGTGCTAAGCTAGGCTAAACCTGTCCTGGACCTTTCTCTGTCGAGTTGAAACTGATTTGATCCCGGGAAAGAGGAAAAAAATGATGTTTCTTCAAACCACGGACAGTTCCTTTAACACACAGATATCTGTCCAAATTACAACAATTATTAACAAGAGGGAGTTATTATTTTAGTTCCTGGAGATGTTCTCCTTTACAACTTCCTACACAAATATCTCCTTTTTGTTCATCAGTGTTTGTACCTGAGAGTCTCCAGTCTCCAGAGAGGATCCTTTAGTCCTGCTGACAGTAGCTTCACTCCTGAGTGTCCTGGATGATTGTAGCTCAGGTCCAGCTCTCTCAGATGGGAGGGGTTGGAGTTCAGAGCTGAGACCAGAGAAGAACAGCCTTCCTCTGAGATCAGACAGCCTGACAGACTGCAAACACACAGAACAACACACAGGAACCCTCTATCAACACGTGGAGCCATGTTTGTTTTATGTTTGTTTGTTGTCCAGGTACATTTTGGTTCAGATTTAGAATACACCATTAAAATCAACTGTTCTATTTAATTATTTAACAACAAAAGTAAACAATGAAAAATCCTCATGGAAAGTAACTCTGAGTCTAGAAATTAATAATTATATAATTAATAACTACTGCCCAAGTTTATCGTATCAACAGACACAAAGCACCTGTTTTATCAACTAAAGTTAAATGGTCATCAGTTGAATGGGTTAATGAATCCTGACCTGAGAGTCTCCAGACTTTTGGTGTTAAAGAATATAAAATCCATTTTCTAAACAAGTTGGAAACATGATAACTAATTGTGACTGAATGAGGAATAAAAAGACGTCCAGTATTCAAATTCACATACGATTTAAAAGAAATGCCATAGCCGTAGTTCATACTTTGTGCTTTACGACATATTATAAATGAGAAGAAAATGCTTTGGAAACATTCAAAGATTTCTGAATTGCTAAATTTTAAATCCTGATCCTAAATTTAATAAAGCTTAAAGTTTAGATAAATGTCATATAAGAAGACAAATAATGTTTGTGTTTATATGTTGAGTCTGGACTTTTGGTGGTACAGTATATGAAATCCCTTCTCAGCATGTTTAAATATCTGCTGCTCTACTCTAAACAAGTCTGAAATATGATAATTAATCGTGACTGATTAAGCAATATTACATGAGAAGGTTTGATTTAACGTCATTATTGGCACGACAGTGAAGCAGCAAAGCGTGACTGAAGTGATAACATGACTTAAATCAAACCCTCTCGTGTGATAAAGCGATTATACAACAACGGTTACCAACTAAATGAAAATTATAATCAAACTGTGTTCATATTGTGGGGCAATTCACTCTCAAAATAAAGAAAAGCAACAGATACCATTTGTAGTCCCTCCCTGTTAAACGTTAGTCAGCCCGTCATCTTAAGCTAACGTTAGCTTTGTCATGGTAGAGATCGTGGAATTTTCCAAAGCTTAATAACTACCGCACATATAAATACCAAACTGCTTGGCTAACTTTATCTGGTTATAACTAAAATATCTACTATTTTTTTTTTTTCCTACTATACATCCGCGAACTTCATTATTGATGTGTCAGTGGCACAACTGATGTGATCCAACAGCTGATGTGATCCAAACATCTGATGTGATCCAAACAGCTGATGTGATCCAAACATCTGATGTGATCCAAACAGCTGATGTGATCCAACAGCTGATGTTATCCAAACTATTCCAGTAACAGTTAACTCCAGAGTGTAAAAATGTTGTATCATCCAATGATTCACTTCTCATTCTCTTCCAACCATTCATCAAAACTAAGTCCTCCATATAAATCAAAATTAACAACAAAACGATCCATTGTATCAATGTTGTAGGCTAAAATTATTGTTTTTTTAAACACCAAACTGCTAAGCTAACTTAATCTGGTTATAACTAAAATATCTACTAAAAAATCTTTGTTGCTACTATACATCAGCAAACTTCATTATTGACGCGTCAGTGGCACAGCTGATGTGATCCAACCAGCTGATGTGATCCAAACAGCTGATGTGATCTAACAGCTGATGCGATCCAAACAGCTGATGTGATCCAAACAGCTGATGCGATCCAAACAGCTGATGCGATCCAAACAGCTGATGTGATCTAACAGCTGATGCGATCCAAACAGCTGATGTGATCCAAACAGCTGATGCGATCCAAACAGCTGATGCGATCCAAACAGCTGATGTGATCCAACAGCTGATGTTATCCAAACTATTCCAGTAACAGTTAACTCCAGAGTGTAAAAATGTTGTTTCATTCAATCATTCACTTCTCATCCTTTACAAATCATTCATCAAAACTAAGTCCTCCATATGAATCAAAATTAACAACAAAACAATCCATTGTATCAACATCATAGGCTAACCTTAAAGATTTTTTTATACAGCCCTGGAAGATACAATGTTGCCATGGAAATTGCGGAAGTAAAATTTTAATTGATGCATTAGGTGTGTTCCATTGCCTCTGGGTGTGCTGTCATGCTGATTTGAGTACTTTCTAAATATCTAGTTAACCAATCAGATTGTCTGGTCGGATTAATTTGTTGTATATTCAGGAATAAACAAAAGTCCAGTAATCAATGTCACATGATATTAAAATATAAATTATTTGTGTATCTCAGCCACAGTTCATATTTCATTCTTTATGAAGTGATTCTAAATCAGAATAAAATACTTTGAAAACATTCACATTTTTTGAATGTTTCCAAAGTATTTTTCAATACTGTTTTTTTCAAAGATTATTGTTCTTGATCTGACCTGAGAGTCTCCAGTGTGCAGTTTGGACTCTTCAGTCCAACAGAGATCAGCTTCCCTCCTGAATCCTGCAGGTTATTGTTACTCAGGTCCAGCTCTCTCAGACTAGAGGACTGGGAGCTGAGAACTGAGGACAGAGCTTCACAGATTCTCTCTGACAGGTTACAGCCACTCAGTCTGGAGAGACAACAGGAAGGACACAAGTTATTTATATTTAACTCCTGTTGAAAGATAGCAGAGTATTTAATGATGAATAAATCCCACTTACAGAGCTTTGTTGGAGGGACAGTAATGAAGAAGACAGATATTGATTGTGTTTAAATGTTATGTCTGGACTTTTGTTGATACACTATATGAAATCCCTTCTCAGCATGTTTAAATATATGCTGCTCTGCTCTAAACAAATTGGAAACATGATACTTAATTGTGACAGAATAAAGCAATATTACACAAGGTTTGATTTAACGTCATTATTGGCACGACATAGAAGCGGCTAAGCATGACTGAAGTGATAATGTGACGTTAAATCAAACCCTCTCGTGTAATAAAGAGATTATACAACAACGGTTACCAACTGAATAAAAATTATAATGAAACTGTGTTCATATTGTGGGGCAATTCACTCTCAAAATAAAGAAAAGCAACAGAGACCATTTGTAGTCCCTCCCTGTTAAACCTTAGTCAGCCCGTCATCTTAAGCTAACGTTAGCTCTGTAATGTTAGAGATTGTGGAATTTTCCAAAACTTAATAACTACCACAGATATAAACACCAAACTGCTTGGCTAACTTAATCTGGTTATAACTAAAATATCTACTAAAAAAAAAAATTAGCTACTATACGTCCGCAAACGTCATTATTGACTTGTCAGTGGCACAGCTGATGTGATCCAACAGCTGATGTGATCCAACAGCTGATGTGATCCTACAGCTGATGTGATCCTACTTCTGATGTGATCCAAACAGCTGATGTGATCCAAACAGCTGATGTGATCCAAACTATTCCAGTAACAGTTAACTCCAGAGTGTAAAAATGTTGTATCATCCAATGATTCACTTCTCATTCTCTTCCAACCATTCATCAAAACTAAGTCCTCCATATAAATCAAAATTAACAACAAAACGATCCATTGTATCAATATCGTAGGCTAACATTACTGTTTTTGATTCAGCTCTGGAAGTTACAATGTTGCCATGGAAATGGCGGGGTAACATCTTATGTGATGTGCCAGGTGTCCTCAAATGGCTCTGGGTGTGCTGTCATGCTGATTTGAGTACGTTCTAAATGTCTAGCTGACCAATCAGGTTGTCTCGTTGGATCTACTTCTTGTATAATCAGGAATAAACAAACGTCCAGTAATCAAAGTCACATGATATTAAAATATAAATTATTTGTGTATCTCAGCCACAGTTCATATTTCATTGTTTATGAAGTGATTCTAAATCAGAATAAAATACTTTGAAAACATTCACATTTTTTGAATGTTTCCAAAGTATTTTTCAATACTGTTTTTTTCAAAGATTATTGTTCTTGATCTGACCTGAGAGTCTCCAGTGTGCAGTTTGGACTCTTCAGTCCAACAGAGATCAGCTTCCCTCCTGAATCCTGCAGGTTGTTGTTACTCAGGTCCAGCTCTCTCAGACTAGAGGACTGGGAGCTGAGAACTGAGGACAGAGCTTCACAGCTTCTCTCTGACAGGTTACAGCCACTCAGTCTGGAGAGACAACAGGAAGGACACAAGTTATTTATATTTAACTCCTGTTGAAAGATTGCAGAGTATTTAATGATGAATAAATCACACTTACAGAGCTTTGTTGGAGGGACAGTAATGAAGAAGACAGATATTGTTTGTGTTTAAATGTTATGTCTGGACTTTTGTTGATACACTATATGAAATCCCTTCTCAGCATGTTTAAATATATGCTGCTCTGCTCTAAACAAATTGGAAACATGATACTTAATTGTGACAGAATAAAGCAATATTACACAAGGTTTGATTTAACGTCATTATTGGCACGACATAGAAGCGGCTAAGCATGACTGAAGTGATAATGTGACGTTAAATCAAACCCTCTCGTGTAATAAAGAGATTATACAACAACGGTTACCAACTGAATAAAAATTATAATGAAACTGTGTTCATATTGTGGGGCAATTCACTCTCAAAATAAAGAAAAGCAACAGAGACCATTTGTAGTCCCTCCCTGTTAAACCTTAGTCAGCCCGTCATCTTAAGCTAACGTTAGCTCTGTAATGTTAGAGATTGTGGAATTTTCCAAAACTTAATAACTACCACAGATATAAACACCAAACTGCTTGGCTAACTTAATCTGGTTATAACTAAAATATCTACTAAAAAAAAAAATTAGCTACTATACGTCCGCAAACTTCATTATTGACGTGTCAGTGGCACAGCTGATGTGATCCAACAGCTGATGTGATCCAAACAGCTGATGTGATCCTACAGCTGATGTGATCCAAACAGCTGATGTGATCCTACAGCTGATGTGATCCTACTTCTGATGTGATCCAACAGCTGATGTGATCCAAACAGCTGATGTGATCCAAACAGCTGATGTGATCCAAACAGCTGATGTGATCCAAACTATTCCAGTAACAGTTAACTCCAGAGTGTAAAAATGTTGTATCATCCAATGATTCACTTCTCATCGTCTTCCAACCATTCATCAAAACTAAGTCCTCCATATAAATCAAAATTATCAACAAAACGATCCATTGTATCAATAATGTAGGCTAACGTTACTGTTTTTGATTCAGCCCTGGAAGTTACAATGTTGCCATGGAAATGGCGGGGTAACATCTTATGTGATGTGCCAGGTGTCCTCAAATGGCTCTGGGTGTGCTGTCATGCTGATTTGAGTACGTTCTAAATGTCTAGCTGACCAATCAGGTTGTCTCGTTGGATCTACTTCTTGTATAATCAGGAATAAACAAACATCCAGTAATCAAAGTCACATGATATTAAAATATAAATTATTTGTGTATCTCAGCTACAGTTCATATTTCATTGTTTATGAAGTGATTCTAAATCAGAATAAAATACTTTGGAAAGATTCACAATTTTTGAATGTTTCCAAAGTATTTTTTGCAATACTGTGTTTTCAAAGATTATTGTTCTTGATCTGACCTGAGAGTCTCCAGTGTGCAGTGTGGACTCTTCAGTCCAACAGAGATCAGCTTCCCTCCTGAATCGTGCAGTTCGTTGTTACTCAGGTCCAGCTCTCTCAGACTAGAGGACTGGGAGCTGAGAACTGAGGACAGAGCTTCACAGATTCTATCTGACAGGTTACAGCCACTCAGTCTGGAGAGACAACAGGAAGGACACAAGTTATTCATATTTAACTCCTGTTGAAAGATTGCAGAGTATTTATTGATGAATAAATCCCACTTACAGAGCTTTGTTGGAGGCTTTGACCACTGGCAGCAGCCTCAGAAGAGTCTTCTCTGAAGCAGAGTATTTCTTCAGGTCAAACACGTCCAGATCTTTTTGTGATGACAGTAAGATGAAGACCAGAGCTGACCACTGAGCAGGAGATAGTTTATCTGTGGAGAGACTTCCTGATCTCAGGGACTGTTGGATCTCCTCCACTAGAGAACGATCATTCAGTTCATTCAGACAGTGGAACAGATTGATGCTTCTCTCTGCAGACAGATCCTCACTGAACTTCATCTTGATGTGCTTGACTGTTTCCTGATTGGTCTCTGAGCTACTTCCTGTCTGTGTCATCAGACCTCGTAGGAGATTCTGATTGGTCTGCAGTGAAAGACCCAGGAGGAAGCGGAGGAACAAGTCCAGGTGTCCATTTGGACTCTGTAAGGCGTCATCCACAACAATCTGGTAGAACTGTGTTGATGTTGTTTTTTTTCCTGACAGCAGGTTGACTCCAGAGTTGATGAATGTCAGATGGACATGAAGAGCAGCCAGAAACTCCTGAACACTCAGATGGATGAAGCAGAACACCTTGTCCTGGTACAGTCCTCTCTCCTCTTTAAAGATCTGTGTGAACACTCCTGAGTACACTGAGGCTGCTGTGATATTGATGCCACACTCTGTCAGGTCTGATTCATAGAAGATCAGGTTGCCTTTCTGCAGCTGCTCAAAAGCCAGTTTTCCCAGAGACTCCATCATCTTCCTGTTCTCTTCACTCCATTGTTGATCTATCTCAGATTTTTCATGATATTTGATGTTCTTCACTTTGGACTGAACCACCAGGAAGTGGATGTACATCTCAGTCAGGGTCTTGGGCAGCTCTCCTCCCTCTCTGGTCTTCAACACGTCCTCCAGAACTGTAGCAGTGATCCAGCAGAAGATTGGGATGTGACACATGATGTGGAGGCTTCGTGATTTCTTGATGTGGGAGATGATTCTGCTGGCCTGCTCCTTATCTCTGAATCTCTTCCTGAAGTACTCTTCCTTCTGTGGGTCAGTGAACCCTCTGACCTCTGTCACCATGTCAACACACCCAGGAGGGATCTGATTGGCTGCTGCAGGTCGTGTGGTTATCCAGAGGCGAGCAGAGGGAAGCAGATTCCCCCTGATGAGGTTTGTCAGCAGCACACCCACTGAGGTGGACTTTGTAACATCAGTCAGGATTTTAGTGTTGAGGAAGTCCAGAGGAAGTCGACACTCATCCAGACCGTCAAAGATGAACACAACCTGGAACTCTTCAAACCTGCAGATTCCTGCTTCTTTGGTTTCACTAAAGAAGTAATCAACAAGTTCCACCAAGCTGAACTTTCTCTCTTTCAGCACATTCAGCTCTCTGAAGGTGAATGGAAATGTGAACTGGATGTCCTGGTTGGCTTTGCCTTCAGCCCAGTCCAGAGTGAACTTCTGCGTTAAGACTGTTTTCCCGATGCCAGCCACTCCCTTTGTCATCACTGTTCTGATTGGTTCATCTCTTCCAGGTGGGGTTTTAAAGATGTCTTCTTGTCTGATTGTTGTTTCTGGTCTGTCTGGTTTTCTGGAAGCTGTTTCAATCTGTCTGACCTCATGTTCATCATTGACCTCTGCAGTCCCTCCCTCCATGATGTAGATCTCTGTGAACATCTGATTCAGAAGGGTTGGGTTTCCTGCTTTAGCAATCCCCTCAAACACACACTGGAACTTCTTGTTTAGGTTAGATTTCAGTTTACGCTTACAAACTCCAGCAGGACTTCCTGAATGAACACACAACAAAGAACATCAGTAAATGATTTATAAAGAAAACAGGAACATACTTTGACCCTTCTCTAGAGACATTAGTAAACGTCCCACTAGTCCAGCAAGTTAAATCTTTAGAGAAATCTTCTTACTGCGCTGCAGACGGTCAGCCAGCTTGCCCTGCTTCATTCTCCTCAGGAAGTGCAATGTGATCTTCAGAAATGCCTCTCTGCTCCTCCTCTGCTCTTCATCCTCACACTCCCTCTGACTCTCTGAGCATTCTGGGTAATCTGGACTCAGAAGCTTCTGGATATTCTTCAGCTCATTCTTCACAAAAGTGATGATGTTCTCCTCCAGCAGCTGGAACAGAAGATTATATGAATGACACAATCAAACTGAAATCATGGAAGCAAACATCAGATAAATGTTGGACAAACTGACAATCCACAGGTCTGAAAAGTGCAGCATGGAGATGATTGTGAACAGAATAGATATAAAATTAGTTGTTGTACAAGTACAGACCATAAATATGGAGTCATGGTGTGTTTGATGCTGCTGGGCAGACTGACCACTGGGAACCTCTGAGCTCTCCTGGTCCACTCTGTGGAGGAATCAGGAAGAATTAGCTCACATCATGTCTGTCCACACAGAGACAAACACAAGGTAAAGGTCCTGTAAAGTATTGATTACAACATAGAATCAGATGGTTTCCCCTGACATTAAAGTGTTGGTGGTACTGCTGACCCCACTGTGAATCAACAGAAAGAACTAAGAAGTAAACAAGGGCTACAACATGGTTGGCCTAAAGGACTCCTGAAGCAGCAGACTAGTATCATGAGGCCAGGAGGTCTGCAGCTTCTGTGGTCATGGAAGCAAACATTCGTAGGAAGAAGAAGTTTGGGGAGTCAATGGTGAAAAACCTTCTGTTGGCCTCAAAACGATATTGGACCAAAGCAGGTCTAATATTAAATTGAGATCTACAGTTGAAGACTGGTCTTACTGGACAGCTTTCAGATGAGAGAATATAAATTTATGTGAAGAAGAAATATGCTGAAAATAAACTTCAGAATGTATCTGGATACATAAAAGTTGAAACATGAATCAACAATATTAGAATATTAATAAAAGCTTACCTCTTTTCAGCAGAGGGTTGTTGACCTTTAAAGTAAATGCTGAGTTCTTTGACCTGTCACTCTTGAAGGACACACAGCTGGGTTCAGGTTCAGCAGAGTCTGGTCTTTGATGGATCCTGTTACACAGAGAGTAAGACCACCAGGGATGGAAATTCACTTTTTATTATTCAGAAACAAAACTGCTGGAGATACAAGCAGCAACTAAAACAAGATTAACACAAAGAAGTTCAATAAACTATACAAAAAAACTGGGGTTAAAAAGTTAAAACACCAGAGAATATATTGGACCAAACCAGATCCAATATTACCTAAAGTCAAGAGTTGAAGACTGGTTTAACTGGACGACTTTCAGATGTGAGAATATAAATATATGTGAAGAAGAAAGATGCTGAAAATAAACTCCAAAAACTCTCTGGACACATAAAAGTTAAAACATGAATCAGTAATATTATAATACTAACAGCTTACCTCTTTTCAGCAGATGGTTGCTCTCCTTTAAAGTTAATGAGGCCTGATATGACCGATCGCTCTTCAAGGACACACAGCTGGGTTCAGGTTCAGGTTCAGGTTCAGGTTCAGGTTCTCTGATGGGTTCTGATAGAAAAACACATTTATTGAAGATCACATGTTCAGTTAAACACTCCCTGCATAACATAACTGTGAAAATATATAATAAAGATACATACTGTATGTATATAAGCCTAATTATTACAAATAAATGCCAATAATGACTTAGATTCTGACAGAAACGTTGATTAAAATCAATAAAAATATCCTTTATAAGATTCTCCTGTAATAAGATGCCACTGTTCTTCAGGAGGAGTTGGTTCTTTCAAATATTTTGTAATGTTGCTGACTTCATAAAGTAAATTAAACCATTTCACAGCTGCTGCTTAGACCAATCAGCTCCCTAGTTCACTCAGAGCTGTGGAGATCTGCCAATGAGAGGCTAATAAATAACTAAAGGAGACATAACAGCAGGAATGTCTGTAGTAATAGTACAGTGTACTGTAGTAATATCCTACATACTGGTGTATTAGGGGACATTTTATGAAACTAATAATAAGGTTATTGTATACCGGTGGCCATCTTTTCCAGGGAGTGGTCTGAGAGATCCCTCAGATCAGATTTTAAAACCAGGTGAAAACTGGGCCATAGATATCCCAGAGTGCACCTGGATGACAGGCTACAGTGGGCTGGAAACACAGACACCCTCTACAAGAAGACCACACACCCAATGAGACAACACTACTTCTAGTTTGTTGGAGGTTTCACAACAACTCACCTCTGTCCTCTTAACATATCAATTTCCCGTTTCAATGCATATCGCTCCCTCTCCCATTCACGTCTCTCCATTTTAATTTGCCTCTTCACTACAGTTTTTTTTTTTTAAAGTAGTGGTGTCTCCATGGACCGGACACTCTTCATGCACACACAGCTGGGTTCAGGTTCAGGTTCAGGTTCAGGTTCAGGTTCAGGTTCAGGTTCAGGTCCAGGTCCAGCAGGGTCTGGTCTCTGATGGGTCCTGTTAGAAAGAGAGGAAGACCACTTTTTAATCTCCAGAACCAGAAGCTGCTGGAGAAACTAGAAGCTATCAAGCAGAAAATAAAGTCTGAATCTCTTCACTGAATGATTTCTGCTCTCTGCTCATCCTGCTTTATTTTATTTTATTTATTTCAGGTTTATTTAACAGGGACAATGCACACTAATAATACATATGAAAATGTAAAATGTGCCAGAATTAGCCAAAAGGCTATTTTACATCTGCTGTCCCTGGACAGATAGTACAATGTCACACTTAAAAAGACAAAAGGATTATAATACTACAGTAAAATTAACTATAAATGTAAAAAAAATATTTTGCTCTGTCATTCATTCTCTTTCTGGGAGAACAGGAACATTGGAAAGACTCCAGGACTAATGTCATCTTTCTGTCCTCTAATGGAGACAAGACTCCAGGACTAATGTCATCTTTCTGTCCTCTAATGGAGACAAGACTCCAGGACTAATGTCATCTTTCTGTCCTCTAATGGAGACAAGACTCCAGGACTAATGTCATCTTTCTGTCCTCTAATGGAGACAAGACTCCATTATGACAATCAATCTCACCTTTCTGTCCTGTGTATGGGATGTAAAAACAGGATTTAAAGTGGAGCTTTAGCATGAGTCTTTGAGGAGAAACTGTTAACCAACCCGTTCTCATTCCGAACTCGTAAAATAAGGACGTTTGGACAGTGGCTGTCAGTGGCTGTCAGCGTCTGATGCAACGAAAAAGGCGTCTTTCAGCGTGTTTGTGTAACGCACCGGGGAGAGCAGCAGTTAGAGAGGATTTAGAGAGTAGTATGTAAGGAGGATGGTTGGGGGGGTGGATGGGTCAAACACAGGACTTTCACCCAGGAGAGCAGGGTTCACGTCCTGCTGGTCATGCTGGCTAAAGTTGTTTTTTACTTTTCTCCCGCGTGTCACAGAACCGTACGCCCACCCACGACCTTTTCCGTTAGAGTTGCGTTTACTTATAGCGCTAAAGGGACGGCAATAGTCCCTACCAAGTGCGTTTACTTATAGCGCTAAAGGGACGGTAATAGCCCTGACCAAGTGCGTTTACTTATAGCGCTAAAGGAGACTTTTAGCGTCAATAAGAACGACAAGGGCACCTGACCAAATGTCCATATTTTACGAGATGGGTGTGAGAATGTGTTGGTTTTACAGACCTGTCATCCAAAGAGCACCATGTCATGGGACCTTTAAATCAACTATCCATTAGTCCATCAAATGGTTTGAGTGGTAGTGGACTAAGAATGTCTTTAATTAAAAGAGATCAGATCTGGGCTCAGGTCACTGATGTAAAAGCCTTCTTACTGCATTATATTCTATATATTTACATGTTTAAGTGTTACCTGCCTCCTGAGTTTTGTGTTCTCCTTCCAATAAATAAGGATGTTTGTAGGAGCCTAAATGAAGTCATTAATGTTTTGATAATTCATACAACAATTTCCTTTACCATTCTCACCTTCTCTCTCTGGCTCTCTGCAGCATCTTTTAGAAGTGGATTTTACATTGTTGTATTTGTTCTTGTGTAAAAGTAAATAGTTAATCTTTCACCGTGTGGTCCTGTGGATGTTTTAATGTGGATTAAGACGAGGAGATGTAGAAGAGCGTAGAGCTACGGCTTCATTCTGGGGAAAACTACAACATTTAGTAACTTAAATATGTGCATACTAATATATCTGAATGCAGGAATTTAGACGTCAGAATGGTTGCTGAGAGTGTGGTCTCCACCTGCTCTATTGGTAGAGAGTCCTGATTAGGATTAGACTCTACTAATAACATGGTAGTGAATAACTACTCTCCCCAAAAACCGGTTTTTCCATTTGCATTCACACTGGCCAAGAGGCCATAGGAACTGACCTTTTGTTATTATAATCACAGCCATCTAACCACCACTATGTGGAAAAGGGAAAAGACCCTGCCCTTACAGGAACTGTGGTCAGAGGAACTTAATAATCCCCAAATTGGTCCAGTAGGAACAGGAGAAAATAAGGCTTCTAGGAACGTTATGTTCTAGGAACTACAAAAATCCCTCCGGTCAGAAAGAGACTATTAAGAAGAGCCACTAGTTCCTGTTGGAGGAGTACCAGCTCATAGTGACCAGTTCCATATTAGTTGGTTTAGTGAGAGAATAAAAGAGCTGAGTCATGTTGTCTCCACATCAGTCCTGTCAGTGAATACAACGACCGACACTAACTGCTGCAGACAGCTTTCTGATCTTCATCACAAGAGTCCTGAACACTTTCTCAGGAAATAAGAACATTATATTTAACTTTACAGAGCCACAAACTAACCCTGAAGAGACCAAAGACTAACGTGGTGTTAAAGTACCAAACAGATACTTACAGTTTCTTCAAACAGTCCAAAATGTCGACGTAGAAGAACTCAGGTGAGTTGTTACCTGATGAGTCACAGCTCCACCTGACAGGAAGCAGATTTTCACAATAAGAGCTTTGTTTCTTCTCTCTGTGTGACTGTGGTTGTTGTTGTCAGTGACTGCTGTGTTGATGCTCCATTACTGACTGAAAGATTTAAAGACTGTAGACACAAACTAGTTCATAGAAGGTGAAGTCTGAACAACAGCTTAATGCTCCGGAAAAATCCTTCAATAGTGCAAAGAAGGCCCACAACATCTGGGCCACACGTTGGCCTTCCTCAGGTGTATTTGATTGCAGTGACCCATGACCCTTATCTGTTTTCATCATGTCACATGGTCAGAGGTCATGTGATATGGGAAAAATAAACATACATTGAAATACTATTCAGATTGGGCAATTAAGATGACAAAGTAATGACCTCACTGTTTGTCTTTCCAATGAATGCACATAGTTGTTTCAGACTAACAGACTCATGAATACAATTCTAATTCCTAGCACAACAATTTAAGATGGCTACACATTTTTCAAAAGGTGACGTGAATAAATTATGACACAATATTTACAAAATAGATCTTAAACAGCAGTTAAGATGACAAGAAACTGGCCTCACTGCACACTACAGACACCTAAAGGGTCTCAGATTAACTTTTTTAGTGTCTAAAATAGTTACAATTTGGTGCAAAACACAACGTGGAACAGTTGAGACCCTTTTTCACATTTCTTATGTCTCTATTGGCAGATTACAAGACTCTTACAGCTCAGCTTTTTTGACATATTTTGTCCGATATTTTAGCCCAAAGTCCGGAAATGATGACTGCATTTCATTGGACAATTCTGTTGATAATGACAATAAAGCTGAACCTTGAACCTTGTAGCAGGAACATTAGAGACACACACACACACACACACACACACACACACACACACACACACACACACACACACACACACACACACACACACACAGACAGACAGACAGACAGACAGACAGACACACACACACACACACACACACACACACACACACACACACACACACACACAGACACAGACACACACACACACACACACACACACACACAGACACAGACACAGACACAGACACACACACAGACACAGACACACACACACACACACACACACACACACAGACACACACACACACACACACACCTTGACCCTTGTATCAGAACCATGAGAGTTGTGTGTGTCTCTCTTTATGATGGAGACGACCGTTTGTTTTCTTCAGGACGGGACTCTACTAATAACATGGTATTTAATAACTACTCTCCCCCAAAACCGGTTTTTCCATTTGCTTTCACACTGGTTCATGTTACAACATGGAGATTAATCTTCAACACAAGAGTCCTGAACACTTTCTCAGGAAATAAGAAGAGAAGTAGAAACATTATATTTAACTTTACAGAGCCAGAAACTAACCCTGAAGAGACCAAAGACTAATGTGGTGTTAAAGTACCAAACAGCAACTTACAGTTTCTTCAAACAGTCAGAAGAGTTGATGAAGAAGAACTCAGGTGAGTTGTTTCCTGATGAGTCACAGCTCCACCTGACAGGAAGCAGATTTTCACAATAAGAGCTTTGTTTCTTCTCTCTGTGTAACTGTGGTTGTTGTTGTCAGTGTGTGTTTGTTCTTCCTTCGTCCCATGAACGCAACACGAGGAACTTTCCACACGACGAGTTCCAACATGTTTAAAATGTGATGAACAAACTTTATCGTTAAACAGACTCAGTGACGCAGTGGAAGAAGTACTCCAAACTATTAATACTACACGGTGAAGTAATACTCTGTCCAACGTCCTGCTCTGTGACTAAATGTACTTGATGTAGAAGTAGCAGTGAGAGAGCTGATTCTCTGGAACATTACATCATGTTTTACTGCTGATTCAGACTTTGTGTGTAAACTGTGAATGTGCAGAGTAACACGCTGTCAGATAAATGGAGGACAATAACAAGAGGAGCCACTTCTTAGAAACCTCCGTAAGCTGCTGAGAGGCTGAGTCAGGGAACAATCACCACTTGTATGACGCACAGTTTGAATAATTCAGTTCCACTCCGTGATTTGCGTTTACAGATTTATTTTCCACTTGAAAATAGAAAAAAACTAAAACAACATAATCTAGTAGCATGAAAAATGGCCTACTGTATGAACGTGGATGTGGTGAGTTGTTCACCTTTGAGTTTTCTGTGAAACTTGCTGTCAACAGAAAATGTAGATCCCAAACTTGCCCCTCTCTCAAGCCTCCACCATGCAGGGGCAGAGATGTATCAATAGATGATGATTATTGTGATTAAAGCAAGTATTGAGACATGTTACCAGGGGCGTCGGACTGGCGGGAATAAGGGGACTGAGTACCCAGGGCCCTCAGGTAAGGAGGGCCCAAAAAGATGTTAGGCCCATAGAAAATGCCTTTCTACAGGGCCCAGAATTTTCTGCTACGGCCCTGCATGTTACTGCAGTAAAAGTACTACTAGCACAGTGTGAAGTTCCAGCAGCTGGCTGAGCAGTTAACTAACGTGGAGAGAAAACAGACAGACTCTCTTTTCTCTGTTCTCTGGACGTTAACAGAGAAAACCTCAGCAGAGAACTCCACATTACAGACAGCACATTAAGGGCTGGGAGCCAAAGGGGCATCACTGCATTTCATCATTTAACAGGAGAGACAGAACTAACCGGTTTCTAGCTGAACTCAGGCAGCTTGGTCAGGAGGAGGAAGAGGACAGAAAGAATCCTGGAGAACCAGAAACACTCTGACTAAAGAGATCAGAGGAGCCAAGAGGAGCTACACTGAAAAGATGCAGAACAAGTTTTCAGCCAACAAGGCTGCGTCAGAGCAGACAGGCCTGCAGGACATCAGCTGCCTGATAATAACTGGATGGATTATCATAGAGTGGGCGTGTCTGTGAAGAGAAGGCTCGGCCCAGAGAAAGTGATTCTTAGTATTAAAGTAAAATTTAGCGTTGCTCAGAACTGTGAGTCAGTAGGCATGACATGTGGAGAACAACATCCCTATCCCCTGTCAATGTATACATTCAGTTAGTTAGCTCACTGGTTAATTTCCATATATTTCCATATAAGTATAGGAATGTGAGTGTGTAACCGTCACTTCATTATAATATTGAGTGTGTGTGTGTGTGTGTGTGTGTGTGTGTGTGTGTAATAGACTTGGAATACACAGAAAGTTTAGCATGAGCACCAAATAAGTCCAGGAAATTTACAATATGCATTACTGAACCATACAATGATGTGAAACGGGACGGGTTGAAGAATTAGAGTGTCAAACTGGAGTCAGATCTTCCTCTGGCCTTTGGGCCAGTATTTTACCTGAATTTTCTACAGTATTCAGACATGTTACTGCAGTAAAAGTACTAATAGCACAGAGTGAAGTTCCAGCAGCTGGCTGAGCAGATAACTAACGTGGAGAGAAAACAGACAGACTCTCTGCTCCCTGAACTCAACACAATATGAAAATGAAAAAGTGAAAGACTAACGTACTGGACTGCTCTGATTGGAGGGTTTCTCACGCTGCAGCTCCACCTGGAAGACCTCTGGGACACCCAGACATCTTATCGTGTCTGTCGACTGAAACCTTCGTCTCTGACAGCAAAACAACAAACCTGTTACAGCTTCATCAGGAGGAGGAGGAGGAGGAGGAGGAGGAGGAGGAGGAGGAGGAGGAGGGGGAGGAGGAGGAGGAGGAGGAGGAGACAGAAAGAATCCTGTAGAACCAGAAAGACTCCGACAAAAGAGGAACTTTCCACACGTCGAGTTCCAACATGTTTAAAATGTGATGAACAAACTTTATCGTTAAACAGACTCAGTGACGCAGTGGAAGAAGTACTCCAAACTATTAATACTACACGGTGAAGTAATACTCTGTCCAACGTCCTGCTCTGTGATTAAATGTACTTGATGTAGAAGTAGCAGTGAGAGAGCTGATTCTCTGGAACATTACATCATGTTTTACTGCTGATTCAGACTTTGTGTGTAAACTGTGAATGTGCAGAGTAACACGCTGTCAGATAAATGGAGGACAATAACAAGTACAAGCTTTCCTTCTGAGATTAAAGCAAGTATTCAGACATGTTACTGCAGTAAAAGTACTAATAGCACAGAGTGAAGTTCCAGCAGCTGGCTGAGCAGATAACTAACGTGGAGAGAAAACAGACAGACTCTCTGCTCCCTGAACTCAACACAAGATGAAAATGAAAAAGTGAAAGACTAACGTACTGGACTGCTCTGATTGGAGGGTTTCTCACGCTGCAGCTCCACCTGGAAGACCTCTGGGACACCCAGACATCTTATCTGACAGCAACACAACCAACCTGTTACAGCTTCATCAGGAGGAGGAGGAAGAGGAAGAGGAGGAGGAGGAGGAGGAGGAGGAGGAGGAGGAGGAGGAGGAGGAGACAGAAAGAATCCTGTAGAACCAGAAACACTGTGCCAACAGAGATCAGAGGAGCAGTAACTCTTCATAACAACCAGCAGTGATAAACAGGAAATTAAACTTCAGTTAAAAGTTAATTTAACTGTTAACAAACAACGACATGATGATTTATAATGTTACTGATTATTGGTAATGTTGTCATCTGTTATATTGCTGTATGAAGACTGCTGTTCATATTGTTGTTAGAAGTTTGATGAATATATTATGGCAGTTGTTGAGATAATTAGAAAAGGCTGATAACATTTTAAATGTGTTTTAAATGAAGTCTGTTACTAAGGGCAACACATACAGTGATTTCCATTCAATTCATTTTGTTTTAATTCTTTAACAATAACCATCATGTTTGTTCCTCTTCCATGTGCATTGTATTTGGCATTCTTAGCACACAAGTTGTGTTGTCCAGTAAACTGGGACTATAATTTAAAGAACATATCCTAATTGTACAATCCTCCCAAATGATAGTCTTAGTTCACTGGACCAGTAACTATCTAGTGATGTAGGCTACTGTACATTCATGTAACAACAGGGGGAGGACACCTCGTTGGTTTTTGACCTTATATTTAGCTGGGGGGGAAATAACTGATGAATATACTCTGTTCCTTTATGTTTACAGTGTGCATGGAATTTATCACTTAATTATCTTTATAGTTTCTAGATTTTAGAGTCAAATTTATTCAGTGTCTTTATTTTCTATGTACATATATAATTGGGAGCAAGGCATATACTGTATTTCCTCAAATAAAAACCGGTAGTCAATTAAAAGCCGGGCCTCTGATAGTGGCCGGGGGCGTGGTCAACAGAATTCAAGTTCATTGTAATGTACATTTCTACCAATTTCATTTAACAGATTCAACAATATATTCATGCTTTTTTCCACACTTTGTTTTTCTGGATTATTGTCCAACCGGTATTTTAGTCAGTGCGGCTGTATGTGTTACTCAGCCAAGTGTAGTTTGCAGTAACGTACAGGTGCCAATAGATGGCAGTAGCTACATTGGATGTAACACGGGTCTCATTTAGTGCTTGCAGAGAAAGACGGACTCTGGTGCTATTGACGGACTTTTCAACAACAAAACGAAAAGAGTTTTAAAGTATGCGGAGGAAAACTCGGGTGAAAAAGCTGCGAGACGTTTCGACATTGACCCCAGGAGAATCCGATAGTGGAAGAAACAGAAGGATGAGCTGACAAGATTAGCCGACTAAAGCAGAGCACAGCTAGCTAGCTGGAGGTGGGAGGAAAGAAGTTAGCCTGGAGCTAGAAACAAAGCTAGCTAGCTACCGTCTGTAACGTTAATCACATACTGGTGTGCTGCAAACCAGCAACTACTGTATGCTCTTATTGTAATATACCAGCAATACTGTAGTACCTGTATTTGAAATAAATACCCGGTACATTTACTGGGTGGTATTATATGGTGATATTTTTGCAAATGTTTCTTAAAAAATGAATGATCTCTATCCACTGGAACGCGTGTCAGATAATAGCGGACAGACTGAATGATATATCTAAAAATATACATTTATGAACTACTGCTCTTAACTGAGACCATTCAATGAGTCACTGTCATTTGCAAAAACAAACAGTTGTACACTTTGCATTAAAAGCGAGCAGTGGAAGTTAATATGACTTAGGAAATTTATATGATGTGATCACAGAACCGAGCTGCTGCACGTCATCCACAAGCGACAGCAGTCGGCGGGGACGAGGCAGCCGGCAGCTGCCTTCAACCTCCTACCTAACAGTCGGCTCTATCGCCTAGTTTTTATTATACTAATAAAGTGTTTTTAAAACCAAAGATACATTTTTACGTGTAAGTAAGTATTAGCCTCACGCTAATTTATCAAGACTAGGCCTACCGGCTAAACTAACGCTAGCTTCATGGCAACCTCTACACCTGGCGAGTCCCCACTCCCCCTCAGGATTTCCTCGTTGTTCAATAATACAAACAAAGAAATTGCTGACCTCAGGGAAGATGTTCGTCGGCTTTCCGAGGACTTAAAAACCAAAGATGCTTTGTTAACCGCCTGCTTGGACGTGGCTCATAATCAGTCGCTCCGGATCTCATCTCTCTCGGCGGCCTTCCAGGATACCGCGCCATGGGACCCAGCTGCCTGCCCACGCCCATCGTCCTGCTCGACACCGGTTATCAAGCCACCCTGGACTGAGGTGGTTTGCGGCCGAAAGAGAGCCTCGGGTAGGGCTCCATCGCCTCCTGCCCTCAGCCTCTCCAACCGCTTCAATGCTTTGTCGGAGTCGGAGCCGGTGGTGGCCAATGCGGCTCACCGGGCTCGCCCCGCTTCAAAGCAGACTGACCAGCCGTCGTCACGGAAGACGATTGCTACCGCGCGGCGAAAGCTTCTGAGGGATGCGGTAGTCAGACGGTCCGGTGGCCTACACTGCCTGGATCGGCCAAATGACAACGTTCCTCAAAAACAATCTCCACAACCGAACGGTAAGCATTCTTCCTCTTCTTTTCCCTGCCCATCTGAAACCGACACTGACTGTTTTGCTCCCGTCACCGGCTACCCACACCCCCCCCACTCCTCGTCCGCTCTTCCCCCTAACCACAGTAATTATTGGGGACTCCATCACTAGAGACCTACGGTTTCATAATGCTGTCACACACTGTTTTCCCGGAGCCAAAGTTGCAGACATCCTGGCTAAAGTTATGGACCTGATACCCTCATTTCCGACCTCTATCAAACGCATCGTGGTCCATTGTGGACATAACGACATGTCCACTCGGATTCAGGAGTGTGAGCGCACAAGGCGAGACTTTACCACTCTCATTGAGGCTTTAAAAAGCACTGGGAAGTCGGTTTTTATTTCGGGGCCCACTTCCATCTCTAGGTCGCGGATCAGGCCTCTTTAGCAGACTACTCTCCCTTAACACCTGGCTCCAGCTCACATGCAGTATTCACAGGATAGGTTTTATTGACAACTTCAATCTGTTTTGGGAACGTGGCTCCCTGTTCAGCAGGGATGGGATTCATCCCAATACACGCGGAAGCCAGATGCTACGTGGAAATTTGCACCACGCCCTGCATACCCAGACCTCTGATTGACTGTTTACATCCCGTAAACACTCCCACAAGCACACTGACCAGACACACTCTCCCAAAGTCAATAATCAGAGATACAGCGCTACACGCCCCTCTGTGCTCCCTTCAGAGCAATCACCCATTCATAATCCCATAACCACCGTGTCTGTCCCCCGACTGAGACCGTTTAAACCAAACGCTAACAAAAGAGGTGCTATACTAAACAACCTAATTGGAATTAAAACAACCACTGCAACGATAGAACAGAATAGGAAAATCAAATGTGGACTATTAAATATTAGATCTCTGTCATCGAAAGCATTATTGGTAAACGAATTGATATCAGATAACCACATTGATTTATTCTGCCTCACCGAAACCTGGCTGGGCCATGACGAATATGTTAGTTTAAACGAAGCCACTCCTCCCAGTCATAATAATACCCAAATTCCACGAGGCTCAGGCCGAGGAGGGGGAGTTGCAGCCATATTTGACTCGAGCCTGTTAATTAATCCTAAACCTAAACTAAATTATAACTCGTTTGAAAGCCTTGTTCTTAATCTTCAACACCCAACATGGAAAACAGTACAGCCAATTATATTCGTTGTTGTTTACCGAGCACCAGGTCCATATTCTGAGTTTTTATCTGAATTCTCAGAGTTTTTATCATGCGTAGTCCTTCAATCAGACAAAGTACTTATTGTAGGTGATTTTAATATCCATGTGGACATTGAGAGCAATAGCCTTAGTACTGCTTTCAATTCACTGCTAGATTCTATTGGTTTCAGTCAGAGGGTGCATAAGGCCACGCACTGTTTTAACCACACCCTCGACCTTGTGCTAGAATATGGCATCAAAATTGACGATTTAATAGTATTTCCGCAGAATCCTTTATTATCAGACCATTTTTTAATAACTTTCGAATTCCTACTACCAGACTATACGAAATTAAATAAAAGTTTCTACACTAGATGCTTATCTGACAGTGCTATAGCTAAATTTAAGGAAGCTATTCCAACAGCACTTAACTCAATGTCATGCCTTAATATAACAGAGGACTGTTATGTTAACTCTAGTCCCTCCCAACTTGATAACTTTGTAGACGCTGCTACGGCCTGCCTACGGACTACTTTAGACTCGGTTGCTCCTCTCAAAAAGAAGATGATGAAGGAAAGGAAACTAGCACCTTGGTATAACTCCCAAACTCGCAAATTAAAACAAATCTCACGAAAACTTGAAAGTAAATGGCGTTCCACCAAACTGGAAGAATCTCGTGTGGATTGGCAAGATAGTCTAAAAAATTATAGGAGGGCCCTCAGAAATGCCAGATCAGACTACTACTCAATACTAATAGAAGAAAATAAGAACAACCCAAGGTTTCTTTTCAGCACTGTAGCCAGGCTGACAGATAGTCACAGCTCTATTGAGCCATCTATTCCTATAGCTCTGAGCAGTGATGACTTCATGACCTTTTTTAATGATAAAATTATAACAATTAGAGAAAAAATTCATCACCTTCTGCCCACAGCTTCCAACGACTCACCATTGGGCGCAGGAGGGCTAGAGAGAACGATAAGACCTGATACTTATTTAGACGGCTTTTATCCTTTAGACCTCCAACAATTAATGTTAAGGGTCTCTTCAGCTAAGCCAACTACCTGTCTCTTAGACCCCATTCCAACGAAGCTACTTAAAGAAGCACTACCCGTGGTCAACACCACATTACTAGATACGATCAATATGTCCTTATTAACGGGTCACGTACCGCAGTCTTTTAAAGTAGCTGTGATAAAACCTATTCTGAAAAAACCCACCCTCGACCCTGAGGTCTTAGCCAACTATAGACCTATATCTAACCTCCCGTTTCTCTCCAAAATCCTTGAGAAGGTAGTCGCTAATCAATTGTGTGACTTTCTGCATAGAAATAGTCTATTTGAAGACTTTCAGTCAGGATTTAGAAAGCATCATAGCACAGAGACGGCACTGGTGAAAATCACTAACGACCTTCTAACTGCTGCTGACAAAGGACTTGTCTCCGTACTTGTCTTATTAGATCTTAGTGCTGCATTCGACACTATTGACCATACCATCCTCTTACAGAGACTGGAACATTTAGTTGGCATTAAAGGAATCGCACTAAGCTGGTTTAAGTCCTATTTTTCTGAGCGATCCCAATTTGTTAATATTAACGATAAACCATCCAAATACGCTAAAGTTAGCCATGGCGTTCCTCAAGGCTCAGTGCTTGGACCAATTCTATTCTCTTTATATATGCTTCCTCTAGGCAATATTATTAGGAAACACTCAATTAACTTTCACTGTTACGCAGACGACACCCAATTATATCTGTCAATCAAGCCAGACGAAAGCGGTCAGTTAGCTAAACTTCAAGCGTGCATTAAAGATATAAAATCCTGGATGACCCATAATTTTCTGATGTTGAACTCAAACAAAACGGAAGTTATTGTGCTGGGACCCAAGCACCACCGAACTTCATTATCTAAATATATAGCTACCCTAGATGGTATTGCCCTGGCCTCCAGCACTACTGTCAGAAATCTAGGAGTCATTTTTGACCAGGATCTATCCTTTAACGCCCACTTAAAACAAACCTCAAGAACAGCCTTTTTCCATCTTCGTAACATTGCCAAAATCAGGAACATCCTGTCTCAAAACGATGCTGAAAAACTAGTCCATGCATTCGTAACTTCCCGGCTGGACTACTGTAATTCTTTACTATCAGGCTGCTCAAATAAGTCCCTCAAGACCCTCCAGCTGATCCAGAATGCTGCAGCACGTGTTCTGACAAGAACTAACAAAAGAGATCACATTTCTCCTGTATTAGCTTCTCTGCATTGGCTTCCTGTAAAATCCAGGATTGAATTTAAAATCCTTCTCCTGACCTACAAAGCACTAAATGGTCAAGCACCATCATACATAGAAGAGCTTTTAGTACCTTATTGTCCCACTAGAGCACTGCGCTCCCAGAACTCAGAGCTACTTGTGGTTCCTAGAGTCTCTAAAAGTAGAATCGGAGCCAGAGCCTTCAGCTACCAGGCTCCTCTCCTGTGGAACCAGCTCCCAACTTGGGTTCGGGGGGCTGACACCGTCGCCACATTTAAGAATAAACTGAAAACCATCATCTTTGATAAAGCTTGTAGTTAGGGAGTGAGGAGTTGCAGCATAGTAGAGTAGAGTAGAGGGAGGCAGGAAGTACAAGCCCGTTCCGGCAGGGGAGAGTACGAGCCCGGTCCAGGGCCCCTCTCTTTAGCCTGCCTCTCTTAGTTATGCTATTATAACTCTAGACTGCTGTGTGAAGCTCCTTCCAAGGACACAATGAGCCGCTCCCTCTTCTCTCTTTTCACTTGTCTCCTTTTGTGTGCATCTTAGTCCCAGAAATGCCTGTTACTAACCTAGCTCTGGGGAGTTTTCTCCCCGGAGTCCCTTTGCTTCTTCTTCACCCAGAACATCGCCTTGGAATTGGGTGGCACCTACACCGGGGTCCTGGGTGCAGCTGACGCTATGGACTTACTACACCCTGCTACGCTCTGCGTTTCCCCGCAGTGTCCGACTGCGTCCTGCCGCGTCCAACCGCGTCCACCCAGGCTGCTGTGCCACACTACACCCCGTAACGCCCTGCTGTGCCCTACTATGACATGAACTACTATGACTACCATTGTGATCACTGCTTCACTATCTTTATTATGACTATTATTGCCACCATTCACCACTCCCCCAACTGGTGCCGTCAGACACCGCCTACCAAGAGTCTGGGTCTGTCCGAGGTTTCTTCCTAACAAAAAAAGGGAGTTTTTCCTTGCCACTGTCGCAATAGCTACTGCTAATGCTTGCTCTTGAGGCAACCACTGTAATAGTTGGGGCTTCGTAAAGTACAGAGTTTGGTCTAGACCTACTCTATCTGTAAAGTGTCTCGAGATAACTCTTGTTATGATTTGATACTATAAATAAAATTGAATTGAATTGAATTGAATTATATGTTAGCCCATAAGAGAGAGAGGGAGGAACAGAGTGAACGAGATATTGACGCATCATATTCTAGTGTTGTAGAAAATGGATCTTTCTCCTGAGTAACATTATCTTCTGCTTACTTTTAAGGCAAAGAGTACAACTGTTAATTTGTTAAATGATTAGTAGCCTAATCCTTGAATGGAATGATTATGACGGCTCCAGTTCAGAGCAGTGGTCAGTTAATGTATATATTTAGGCTGCTTACACATTCAGTCGGTCCGTGATCGTCTGCTACACTTTCTCTCACTGTTTCATTACAGCGGCCGTGTTTCTTTTCTTTTTATACAAATAATGTGTTTCACGTCATCATACTTCCACAAGAAGCTGCTGCTCACTCTGTATAAAGTATGAACAATGCGTATTCTCCATTTTGGCATCAGGAAATCTGTGATCGACCTCGCGGTCTTTTGAGGAAAGCCGTGGACGCGCATCTACCTGAATTACTTCAGCCTGACTAGACCTAGTCTCTCCTCTTCATCCTGACTAGACCTAGTCTCTCCTCCTCATCCTGACTAGACCTAGTCTCTCCTCCTCAGCCTGACTCGACCTAGTCTCTCCTCCTCAGCCTGACTCGACCTAGTCTCTCCTCCTCAGCCTGACTCGACCTAGTCTCTCCTCCTCAGCCTGACTCGACCTAGTCTCTCCTCCTCATCCTGACTAGACCTAGTCTCTCCTCCTCAGCCTGACTAGACCTAGTCTCTCCTCCTCAGCCTGACTAGACCTAGTCTCTCCTCCTCAGTCTGACTAGACCTAGTCTCTCCTCCTCAGCCTGACTAGACCTTCGTGAAACTCACCACGCCAGGATGCTCAGATCAGACTAGGTCAAGTCTCGCTTTATCAGTTATCCTGGATTTATAAATTCTGCTTTTGTGAAACAGGCCCCTGGCAAAGTATTTAAAACCTCCTCTGTAGTAGTTCATGTTACAACATGGAGATTTATCTTCAACACAAGAGTCATCCAAACTTTCTCAGGAAATAAGAAGAGAAGTAGAAACATTATATTTAACTTTACAGAGCCAGAAACTAACCCTGAAGAGATCAAAGACTAACGTGGTGTTAAAGTAACAAACAGCAACTTACAGTTTCTTCAAACAGTCAGAAGAGTTGATGAAGAAGAGCTGATGAAGAAGAACTCAGGTGAGTTGTTTCCTGATGAGTCACAGCTCCACCTGACAGGAAGCAGATTTTCACAATAAGAGCTTTGTTTCTTCTCTCTGTGTAACTGTGGTTGTTGTTGTCAGTGTGTGTTTGTTCTTCCTTTGTACTGTGAATGCAACACGAGGGACTTTCCACACGTCTACGGAGGTTACACACACACACACACACACACACAGACACACACACACACACACACACACACACACACACACAAATTCCACCCTGCTTTACGCAACTTGTTCTTGCGTAACAGGTTTTATAAATGAGGCCCCAGGACTAATGTCATCTTTGACCAGAACATTCCTGTCCTGTTCATAAAAATAAGACATGAAGACACTTCTCCTCCTCCACACATCACTACAACAGTAACAGAGGCATTTAGGTCTCTACATTTTACGGTTTGTTTTCTGACAGCAGGAGAAAAGAAATAACTAGAGGCCATCTTATGATGGATTCACACCGGCCAAATCAGGCCAGGGGCTTAAAGTTGGCCCTTCCTTACTTCCTCCCTCCTACTTCCTCCCCCCTTGCTCAGACCCCCCCCATCTTCAACTCGGCCTTCATTTAGATCTCAGCTACACAGCTGTAAAGTTTTCTGACTGCAGCCTCACGGTTGTGACAGACAGACGTATAAACACCTGGCAAAGTATTTAAAACCTCCTCTGTAGTAGTTCATGTTACAACATGGAGATTAATCTTCAACACAAGAGTCGTCCAAACTTTCTCAGGAAATAAGAAGAGAAGTAGAAACAATATATTTAACTTTACAGAGCCAGAAACTAACCCTGAAGAGACCAAAGACTAACGTGTTGTTAAAGTATCAAACAGCAACTTACAGTTTCTTCAAACAGTCCAAAGAGTTGACGGAGAAGAACTCAGGTGAGTTGTTTCCTGATGAGTCACAGCTCCACCTGACAGGAAGCAGATTTTCACAATAAGAGCTTTGTTTCTTCTCTCTGTGTAACTGTGGTTGTTGTTGTCAGTGTGTGTTTGTTCTTCCTTTGTCCCGTGAATGCAACACGAGGAACTTTCCACACGTCTGTGGAGGTTACACACACACACACACACACACACACACACACACACACACACACACACACACACACACACACACACACACACACACACACACACACACACACACAGACACAAACTATCTTTAACTTTCTCTGAAACAAAACGTAATTTAAACGGTGCCAGATGATGTTTAAAGAGTTTAAGTTAAAGTATATTTTAAACGTTACAGACGAGTTAAATTACCTACCACCTTGTTTTTCCAGATTCTCTAGACATGATTGTTCATATTTCCAGTTCTAGTTTGAATTTAAAACTTGAAATTAATTAAAATCAATACTCACAAATAAAAAGTGAAGACTAACGTACTGGACTGCTCTGATTGGAGGGTTTCTCACGCTGCAGCTCCACCTGGAAGACCTCTGGGACACCCAGACATCTTATCGTGTGTCGACTGAAACCTTCGTCTCTGACAGCAAAACAACAAACCTGTTTCAGCTTCAACAGGAGGAGGAGGAGGAGGAGGAGGAGGAGGAGGAGGAGGAGGAGACAGAAAGAATCCTGTAGAACCAGAAACACTGTGCCAACAGAGATCAGAGGAGCAGTAACTCTTCATAACAACCAGCAGTGATAAACAGGAAATTAAACTTCAGTTAAAAGTTATTTTAACTGTTAACAAACAACGACATGATGAATTATAATGTTACTGATTATTGGTAATGTTGTCATTTGTTATTTTAGAGAGAAATACCAAAATAAAGAACAATCAAACTAACCCAAACACTAACACAGCCTTAATAATTAACAGATTTAGCTCAATTACCAACGATATCATCATTTATGGATCATATTTGCCATTTGCCCCTGTGAGATCACATTTATGATCACATGATATTTTTCATTTTTTTTTGTGAGAAAACAAGGAAATTCAATTATAAAAAAGGTAAAAAATAGAAACAAGATTTTTGATCATTATTGGTGCTTATTTCTTAGAACTTAATCAGAACAGGTGAAAGTGATTGAAATGTAACAATTTATAACTTTTTGTGGGAATAGCAGGTTCACACACACACACACACACACACACACACACACACACACACAGACGCACACACACACACACACACACACACACACACACACAGACACACACAGACGCACACACACACACACTGACACACACAGACACACACAGAGACACACACACACACACACACACAAACACACAGAGACACACACACACACACACACACACACACACACACACAGACACACAGAGACACACACACACACACACAAACACACAGAGACACACACACACACACACACACAGACGCAAAGACACACACAAATACGAACAGACACAGAGACACACACACACACACAGACACACACACACACACACACACAAATTTCACCCTGCTTTACGCAACTTTTTCTTGCCTAACAGGTTTTATAAATGAGGCCCCAGGACTAATGTCATCTTTACACAGAACATTCCTGTCCTGTTTATAAAAATTAAGGACATGAAGACACTTCTCCTCCTCCACACATCACTACAACAGTAACAGAGGCATTTAGGTCTCTACATTTTATTCTGAAAGGTCCCAGAGGAAAAATAACAGTGGTGTCATTTTTG
The DNA here is from genome assembly GCF_008315115.2 of Sander lucioperca. Classification (NCBI taxonomy): domain Eukaryota; kingdom Metazoa; phylum Chordata; class Actinopteri; order Perciformes; family Percidae; genus Sander; species Sander lucioperca. The sequence goes on from NC_050177.1 coordinate 31,646,278, forward strand.
TTTAATGTAGACACTCCTTTATAATTATCTCAACTCTTTAAAGGTGTCATAGTAGAGAAATGTAGTCTTGAAATATAACACAGACTCAACCTTGATGACTCAACTCAGACTCGAACACTGGGGACTCGAGACTCGACTCTGAATCTCTCTAATTGGTGAATCCACTACACCACTGGTGTGAAGTAATGAAATTGCACAGAATTTCAATATGCTGGAGAAACTAGAAGCAATCAAGCAGGAAATAAAGTCTGAATCTCTTCACTGAATGATTTCTGCTCTCTGCTCATCCTGCTCTGTCATTCATTATCTTTGTGGGAGAACAGGAACATTGGAAAGACTCCAGGACTAATGTCATCTTTGTACAGAACATTCCTGTCTGGTTCATAAAAATTAAGGACATGAAGACACTTCTCCTCCTCCTCCACACATCACTACAACAGTGACAGAGGCATTTAGATCTCTACATTTTATTCTGAAAGGTCCCAGAGGAAACAGTAGAGTCCTGTTGTGTCTGACTTTACGCTGGTGGAGACGACGGTTTGTTTTCTGACAGCAGGAGAAAGGAAATAACTAGCGGCCATCTTATGATGGATTCACACCGGCAGAATCAGGCCAGGGGCTTAAAGTTGGCCCTCCCTTACTTCCTCCCTCCTACTTCCTCCCCTCCTACTTCCTCCCCCCTTGCTCAGACCCCCCCGTCTTCAACTCAGCCTTCATTTAGATCTCAGCTACACAGCTGTAAAGTTTCCTGACTGCAGCCTCACAGTTGTGACAGACAGACGTATAAACACCTGGCAAAGTATTTAAAACCTCCTCTGTAGTAGTTCATGTTACAACATGGAGATTTATCTTCAACACAAGAGTCGTCCAAACTTTCTCAGGAAATAAGAAGAGAAGTAGAAACATTATATTTAACTTTACAGAGCCAGAAACTAACCCTGAAGAGATCAAAGACTAACGTGGTGTTAAAGTATCAAACAGCAACTTACAGTTTCTTCAAACAGTCAGAAGAATTGATGAAGAAGAACTCAGGTGAGTTGTTTCCTGATGAGTCACAGCTCCACCTGACAGGAAGCAGATTTTCACAATAAGAGCTTTGTTTCTTCTCTCTGTGTAACTGTGGTTGTTGTTGTCAGTGTGTGTTTGTTCTTCCTTTGTACTGTGAATGCAACACGAGGGACTTTCCACACGTCTACGGAGGTTACACACACACACACACACACACACAGACACACACACACACACACACACACACACACACACAAATTCCACCCTGCTTTACGCAACTTGTTCTTGCGTAACAGGTTTTATAAATGAGGCTCCAGGACTAATGTCATCTTTGACCAGAACATTCCTGTCCTGTTCATAAAAATAAGACATGAAGACACTTCTCCTCCTCCTCACATCACTACAACAGTAACAGAGGCATTTAGGTCTCTACATTTTACGGTTTGTTTTCTGACAGCAGGAGAAAGGAAATAACTAGAGGCCATCTTATGATGGATTCACACCGGCCAAATCAGGCCAGGGGCTTAAAGTTGGCCCTTCCTTACTTCCTCCCTCCTACTTCCTCCCCCCTTGCTCAGACCCCCCCATCTTCAACTCGGCCTTCATTTAGATCTCAGCTACACAGCTGTAAAGTTTTCTGACTGCAGCCTCACGGTTGTGACAGACAGACGTATAAACACCTGGCAAAGTATTTAAAACCTCCTCTGTAGTAGTTCATGTTACAACATGGAGATTTATCTTCAACACAAGAGTCGTCCAAACTTTCTCAGGAAATAAGAAGAGAAGTAGAAACATTATATTTAACTTTACAGAGCCAGAAACTAACCCTGAAGAGACCAAAGACTAACGTGTTGTTAAAGTATCAAACAGCAACTTACAGTTTCTTCAAACAGTCCAAAGAGTTGACGGAGAAGAACTCAGGTGAGTTGTTTCCTGATGAGTCACAGCCCCACCTGACAGGAAGCAGATTTTCACAATAAGAGCTTTGTTTCTTCTCTCTGTGTAACTGTGGTTGTTGTTGTCAGTGTGTGTTTGTTCTTCCTTTGTCCCGTGAATGCAACACGAGGAACTTTCCACACGTCTGTGGAGGTTACACACACACACACACACACACACACACACACACACACACACACACACACACACACACACACACACACACACAGACACAAACTATCTTTAACTTTCTCTGAAACAAAACGTAATTTAAACGGTGCCAGATGATGTTTAAAGAGTTTAAGTTAAAGTATATTTTAAACGTTACAGACGAGTTAAATTACCTACCACCTTGTTTTTCCAGATTCTCTAGACATGATTGTTCATATTTCCAGTTCTAGTTTGAATTTAAAACTTGAAATTAATTAAAATCAATACTCACAAATAAAAAGTGAAGACTAACGTACTGGACTGCTCTGATTGGAGGGTTTCTCACGCTGCAGCTCCACCTGGAAGACCTCTGGGACACCCAGACATCTTATCGTGTGTCGACTGAAACCTTCGTCTCTGACAGCAAAACAACAAACCTGTTTCAGCTTCAACAGGAGGAGGAGGAGGAGGAGGAGGAGGAAGAGGAGGAGGAGGAGGAAGAGGAGGAGGAGGAGGAGGAGGAGGAGGAAGAGGAGGAGGAGACAGAAAGAATCCTGTAGAACCAGAAACACTGTGCCAACAGAGATCAGAGGAGCAGTAACTCTTCATAACAACCAGCAGTGATAAACAGGAAATTAAACTTCAGTTAAAAGTTATTTTAACTGTTAACAAACAACGTATGATTTATAATGTTACTGATTATTGGTAATGTTGTCATTTGTTATTTTAGAGAGAAATACCAAAATAAAGAACAATCAAACTAACCCAAACACTAACACAGCCTTAATAATTACCAGATTTAGCTCAATTACCAACGATATCATCATTTATGGATCATATTTGCCATTTGCCCCTGTGAGATCACATTTATGATCACATGATATTTTTCATTTTTTTTTGTGAGAAAACAAGGAAATTCAATTATAAAAAAGGTAAAAAATAGAAACAAGATTTTTGATCATTATTGGTGCTTATTTCTTAGAACTTAATCAGAACAGGTGAAAGTGATTGAAATGTAACAATTTATAACTTTTTGTGGGAATAGCAGGTTCACACACACACACACACACACACACACACACACAGACACACACAGACGCACACACACACACACACACACACACACACACACACACACACACACAGACACACACAGACGCACACACACACACACTGACACACACAGACACACACAGAGACACACACACACACACACACACACAAACACACAGAGACACACACACACACACACACACACACACACACACAGACACACAGAGACACACACACACACACACACACAAACACACAGAGACACACACACACACACACACAGAGACGCAAAGACACACACAAATACGAACAGACACAGAGACACACACACACACACAGACACACACACACACACACAAATTTCACCCTGCTTTACGCAACTTTTTCTTGCCTAACAGGTTTTATAAATGAGGCCCCAGGACTAATGTCATCTTTACACAGAACATTCCTGTCCTGTTCATAAAAATAAGACATGAAGACACTTCTCCTCCTCCTCCACACATCACTACAACAGTAACAGAGGTATTTAGGTCTCTACATTTTATTCTGAAAGGTTCCAGAGGAAAAATAACAGTGGTGTCATTTTTGTTTAATGTAGACACTCCTTTATAATTATCTCAGCTCTTTAAAGGTGTCATAGTGGAGAAATGTAGTCTTGAAATATAACACAGACTCAACCTTGATGACTCAACTCAGACTCGAACACTGGGGACTCGAGACTCGACTCTTGAATCTCTCTAATTGGTGAATCCACTACACCACTGGTGTGAAGTAATGAAATTGCACAGATTTTCAATATGCTGGAGAAACTAGAAGCAATCAAGCAGGAAATAAAGTCTGAATCTCTTCACTGAATGCTTTCTGCTCTCTGCTCATCCTGCTCTGTCATTCATTCTCTTTGTGGGAGAACAGGAACATTGGAAAGACTCCAGGACTAATGTCATCTTTGTACAGAACATTCCTGTCTGGTTCATAAAAATTAAGGACATGAAGACACTTCTCCTCCTCCTCCACACATCACTACAACAGTGACAGAGGCATTTAGGTCTCTACATTTTATTCTGAAAGGTCCCAGAGGAAACAGTAGAGTCCTGTTGTGTCTGACTTTACGCTGGTGGAGACGACGGTTTGTTTTCTGACAGCAGGAGAAAGGAAATAACTAGAGGCCATCTTATGATGGATTCACACTGGCCAAATCAGGCCAGGGGCTTAAAGTTGGCCCTTCCTTACTTCCTCCCCTCCTACTTCCTCCCCCCTTGCTCAGACCCCCCCCGTCTTCAACTCGGCCTTCATTTAGATCTCAGCTACACAGCTGTAAAGTTTCCTGACTGCAGCCTCACGGTTGTGACAGACAGACGTATAAACACCAGGCAAAGTATTTAAAACCTCCTCTGTAGTAGTTCATGTTACAACATGGAGATTTATCTTCAACACAAGAGTCGTCCAAACTTTCTCAGGAAATAAGAAGAGAAGTAGAAACATTATATTTAACTTTACAGAGCCAGAAACTAACCCTGAAGAGACCAAAGACTAACGTGGTGTTAAAGTATCAAACAGCAACTTACAGTTTCTCACACACACACACACACACACACACACACACACACACACACACACACACACACACACACACACACACAGGATCTATAAGACAGAAATAAAGGATCTATAAGACAGAAATAAAGGATCTATAAGACAGAAATAAAGGATCTATAAGACAGAAATAAAGGATCTATAAGACAGAAATAAAGGATCTATAAGACAGAAATAAAGGATCTATAAGACAGAAATAAAGGATCTATAAGACAGTAACTCGGCCAGATACCCACACAACATGGCGGTGGATCTTTGTGAATAAGACTCCAGTTTTAATTCATCCTGAGTCCAGTTGAGTTGGTTTCTCTGCAGCTTTCTGCTCTTAAACTAAACTAACCACAGCTGGAGTTCACGAGTCAAACGTTACAGACATGAGAGTTAAATTACCTTCAGCTGGAGCTTCACACGGAGAGAAAAAGCTGCGACACTAAATCTGGAAAGTGAAAGTAAACTTTAAACAGGAAACAAGAGCAGTGGCAGTTATAGGGGGCGGGGGCAAGGGTGGCCAGCGCCCCCGTTATATTATGTTATGTATTTACACCTAACTGTGTAAATACTTCCATACATCTTTATCCCCAAAAAGGGATATTATTGATGTGCAGTGATATATGAAATGTAGGTTAACACAAATTGAGTATTCTTGTGTTTATTGTTATATGTTTATCAGTCTTTGGAGAACCAAACCTATTGGGGGGGGGGGTGATTAATGTATTTGGTTCCCCTGAAATCACATGTGACCCCAGCCTGGCCCCTCCATTTGAAATGGTCTAGAACCGCCACTGAACGGCCAGAGAGGCGCAGCATTACCAAATATAGGAAATAATAAATGGAACTTCTGACAGTTAACATGTAATAACAAATATAATAGAGTTGTTTTTAAATCTAAAGTATGTTTTGATTATAACAGAGGATGGCGTGTTGAGAGGACACACAGACTCCCCCCATCTCTCTCCCCCTTTCATATCTATCCTCTTTCACTATAATAAAGGGAAAAGCCCCAAAAAAATAATCTTTAAAAAAACAATGAGACCGTTGGCTGGTTGGTTTACTCCAACATTCATCCAGACGCCTAACTGCACTAGTTGGAACAATATACAATACTTAATATAATATAATACTAAATCACAATATCAGTAACGTTATCTCCAAATAACAATATTTCCGTCGGCTGTTTTTCAGTGGAAAGTTTATATTCACTGAACCAACGGTGCCTTTATACTCACATAACACATACACTAAATGGGGGTATCTGTCATTTTTACAAATATATACTAAAGTAAATAATACATTCTGTTTAAAATAAAATAAAATGTTTATTAAGTATTACAAAATGAATACATAAAATGTAATGGAATGTAATTTATAAAGTAGGGTGAGTGTTTAAGATAAAAACATAGAAATTAAACTAATAAAATCTGTAAAGATGTTTTAATGTGTGAATATGTGTTGTGGCGCTCTGCTTGTAGTTCCTGATGATGTCACCAGAGGGCACCATGATGTCATCATCAGCTCAGAGATGCTGTTTCTGAATTAGATTAGATTCAACTTTATTGTCATTGTGCAGAGCACAAGTACAAAGACAACAAAATGCAGTTTACATCCAACCAGAAGTGCAAAAAAAGCAGAAAAGTGCAATGTGATATAGAAAGTATAGACAGGTGGTGCATAGACAGGACATGAAATATAGTGCAGTGTTATAAGAGCAGAATAAATATGGCTATGTAATATGAACAATGTATGAACAACATGTACAGATGTATGTGCAACGTAGTAGCAGTGACATTATAATAGTAGTAAGAATAATATAGATATATGCAGTGTACCGTGTGGTCCTGTGGATGTTTTAATGTGGATTAAGACGAGGAGATTTAGAAGAGCGTCGAGCTACGGCTTCATTCTGTGGAAACCTACAACATTTTATAACTTAAATTCGTGCATACTAATATATCTGAATGCAGGAATTTAGACGTCAGAAGTTTGTTCTCGCCACTGTTGCACCAAATGATTGCTGAGAGTGTGGTCTACACCTCCTCTAACTGTAGAGGGTCCTGATTAGGATTGGACTCTACTTCCTGTTGGAGGAGGGCCAGCTCATAGTGACCAGTTCCATATTATGGCGCTTACCCACTGCTAGAAGCAGCTCTACTCGGCTCGGCTCTGCTCGGCGCTGGTGCCCCGTCCTCCTTTTTCCATTGCAGATTTAGTACCCGCGGGCTGGTCGTCATAGCGACACCNTTCCTCTGAGTCTGTGATGCGTCCGACAGCCTCATCTGGTGGTTGACTGTCATTGTGCTATCTATCATCGTTCACCTAAAGGAGGGAATTGAACCCCGACACAACAGTCCAAACGTCAACATCATTAATAATACATTATAAAATACAAATAAACAGCTCAAAATAATTTAAAATAGTTACTATAATAGTTACTAGTTAATACTTACTAATTTAAATAAAAATGATATATATCTGTGTGTGTGTGTGTGTGTGTGTGTATCTGTGTGTGTGTGTGTGTGTGTGTGTGTGTGTGTGTGTGTGTGTGTGTGCTGTGTGGTGTGTGTGTGTGTGTGTGTGTGTGTGTGTCTGTGTGTGTGTGTGTGTGCGTGTGTGTGTATAGTCTGTGTGTGTGTGTGTGTGTGTGTGTATAGTGTGTGTGTGTGGTGTGTGTTGTGTGTGTGTGTGGTGTTATGTGTGTGTGTGTATAGTGTGTGTGTGTGTGTGTGTGTGTGTGTGTGGTTTGTGTGTGTGTGGTGGTGTGTGTGTGTGTGTGTGGTGTGTGTGACCGGGGATGATGAAAACTCTTCACTGGATCAAACCCGGCAGGTGAGATAACGTTACGTGTGTTGTTGGCGGTTGGTCCAAGATGGCGACCTATGCAGACGTCTTATTCTGAGCTCCGAGACTCTGACTGAGTACCAACGGTTTAAATTGACTTATTGAAAATAAATCATCGATAAACGAAGGAGTGGAACGCTGCTCTTGCATCCAGTAAGTTCATTCGTCTGATAAAGACGTTTACTGGTCAAACTTTGTGAAGTAGCAACTAGCTTACAAACTGTCAGCTGTTAGCTAAAGTGTTGCTAACAGCCAGGACACGTGTGCTAAGATGTCAAAGAGAGATGCCAAGAACGTGAGAAAGGGAGGCCTGATAATGGATATAGATGTTGATAATTCGTTCTCTGGTTTATGTATACCTCTTCCTGATGATGACATGGCACGGAAACTAGCTTCAAAAACGAGTTACATGCGGGTCTGCGGAGCTCCTACCCCGGCTAGCTGACGAGCTAGCTGCAGTTAGCTTTGGACGGCTCACTAGCTGCTGCCCATCGCGTCGAAATATCCACCGGTCAAATCTAAACATAGGCTACGCAGCGAATATAATCACATATAAGAAGATGGCTAGATGTTACAATTATGTGTGGTTACTACTGATCATAGGCACTCCGTGATTTACTGCATGGATTAACGTGTGATAGATAATTATGACTGCACTTCCCAGAGCTGGGATGTGTTCAGCATCCATTAGCTAGGAAGTTGCATTGGCACACCCAGTGAACAACGGTATGGGTAGCCACGACCGACCATGTCTTCTAAAACATGGGCTACGTGTTATATAAATCTTTACTTAAAGGAGAATTCTTACAATTTTACGTTAATCTTGATCGCTATGCTACGCGAGTACTTTCGATAGAAAAAACTCCGACCAGCTACTACCGCACTACTGTTTTTTTTAGGGGGAATAAACTTCAAGACGTGACCTGTCCTGTCCTCTGGAGACATAGCCACACCACCGCCGCTCCGCGGATCATTATTGGGATGATTATCACAGAAGCCTGTCTGAATACACTCACCGACGGCAGCTAGCAGCTAACAGCTAGCAGGGCAGCTAGCTACCGGCAGGATCGAGACAGGGACCAGGGTAGGTGAATTTAAACAATGTCTGAGTTGAAAGTCATCTTGTTGACACGTAAGGGCCCTGTTTCATGTGGCACAGACATATTAATTGCATTTTGTGTCTGTTAAGAGGCACAAGGCACTCTAAAACTTGCCCCGACCACTGCCATTTTAGCTCAGTGGACGCTTGTAGTACGTAGCTGCAGCTACTCCGTGTTACCTGCACTGATTCAGTTCGGGGTTTTTCCTCCCCCGCCGTTAACGTGGCATCACGTACCTCTAACCCAGCCAGCTACAAAGAACTGGTTAGCATCCAGACTTTTAAAAGCTTTGAGATCAGCACCAGTATATGGGATACCCCGTTTACCACATAGTGGTCCAGATCAGCACCAGTATATGGGGATACCCCGTTTACCACATAGTGGTCCAGATCAGCACCAGTATATGGGGATACCCCGTTTACCACATAGTGGTCCAGATCAGCACCAGTATATGGGGATACCCCGTTTACCACATAGTGTCCAGATCGTGTGGACTGAAGTCGGGCAGACTCTGTGATTTAATGAGTCCGTGAAAACGGAGGGAGAACGAATAAAGGATCAGTATCCAAACCTGCTATCTCCACTTCTCCAAATACTGCTCTTTGTGAGCACCTACCAGATGCCGTACCTCGACCGATAACGGCACGACAACTTGTTGTTCAATAGAGAAACCATATAAAGCCACAATACAGTTTATTTAGTGTTATGTATTTCAAACTGATTGAAACTATGAAACTTTCCGCTCGTCCATTACTGTTTAGTCTGTGCTTCCGCCGTCCTCATGGCGCCGTCACGTGGTCGTGTGACGTGTTTGCAAAGGGTCATAGCGATTGAATATGGATGACTTTGTTAAACTAAAGTTACCAGAATGGCAACTTCCAGAGCTGATTGACACTTTGTAGGTAAATGTTATATTGTTGTACTATAGGCCTATTATTAATACTGTTGAATATGTCAATATTAAAAAATGAGTTACCCTATCCTCATGCATCCCCATGAAATTATAGGCTACACAATACTCCATTTTGTATAGATGTACAACTTCTTGACATTAAGAGCATTATGTAAATAATCTAACACTGTGTGCCACTGAAGACCCATGCCTCCCTAAACAGAATCACATTTTGATTACCCATCACCTGTGGTCACCATTGTAGGTCCCTGAAATACCATTTTGATAGTGACAGAAACTCCGCCACTATAGAAGGCAAACATTGGTATGAGGTTTTATTACCTTACCATGGCCACAGAATCTATAGTTTAGCTACCTCTTATTTACCACTTCACCTCTGTCTACCATTGTGCACAGCAATACTTTAAATGTAATTTTCTTATTAAAAAATGTGCTGGGGGCTCTCAGTCTCTTTCTTTCTCTCTCTCTCACACACACACACATTCTCTCTCTTTCTCACTCTCTCTCTCACTTATCTTATTATTTGTGTTTTGATGTGTATGATGTAATTAATTATTCTACATCTCCCCTCTCAGATTGCACAGGAGTTCGAGGTCCTTCATAAGAGGCATCAGACTAAATGTTTGTGACCTGGAGGAGGTTCTTGGTTCTGCCAAGCCTGATGCCACCTGCAGTCTTCAGGATGGCCTGAAAGACCGTGAGGACTACAGCGTCTGACGCCATGAATTCCTTCATCGATCTTAAGCCTGTGAGTATTCCTAGACTCACACAGCCCCTTAGATCTAGTGATGCAGGTCTTGTAATTGTAAATCTGTTAGAAAACATTAGCTGTCAGCTGGTCAGAGTCTTTGTCACTCAATACTTGATTTGTGGAAAATTATTATTTGCAGGTCGGAACAAACATGGTGGAGTACCTTCAGGCAGCAGACCAGACCAGGCCGTAGCCCTGCACCCTGGTGTTGGGAGACAAGGAGCGCTGCTCACAGCCATTCACCGTTCTCAGTGGGCCGGCCCTGGAGCAGGACAGCGTTGTCCAAGCTGTACATGTTTGTTTCAAAAGTTTGAAATGTGTTCGATATCAATTTCCCAAAGCAGTGTTTCTCTGCTTGGCATTTCCTCCAGGAGGCTGTCTATGGAATGGGAGGGAAATAGATAGCAAGAAACACTGAGATTCTATGGCTTGCATACTTCAGGTGTTCAGCTGTTATTTGGTCAAGACCACACGCTTTGTTCACTGCCAATTTCTCAATATCAGGTCTAATGACCACAACAATTATTAATGACATCACCAACATGATATCCAACACTCTCAACAGAGATAAAAATCTCTCTAAAATGTTTCCTCCACATAACATAAAATACTTATTTTATTCCTTTTCTCCAACATTGTGTCATGCTTAGAAACTTAACTTAATAACATAAAGTTATATGTGGATAAAATGCATTTAGATTCAGATTTAGACTGATTTAATTGTTTTTTTATTGATAGTAAATCATACTTCTTATCACATCGATCGGATGTGGGACTGTGGGAGAACCGGAGACACCCGGAGAAAACCCAAGCTAACACGGGGAGAACATGCAAACTCTAAGAAGATGAGGAACAACTCCCCACACGGGAAGAAGAAATCTGGGGAGATATCACATCTCTACAGATGGTTGGGAGAATAATGGACGGATGGGGTGTTAGCAGTAGACATCTGTAGAGATATCACATCTCTACAGATGGTTGGGAGAATAATGGACGGATGGGGTGTTAGCAGTAGACATCTGTAGAGATATCACATCTCTACAGATGTCTACAGACTAATAGAAATACAGATAATAAGGATGGAAGGAGATTAAATATGGTGGAAAATTGTCCTCCAGTTTATGTGAACATCCGGAGGAATCTTTTCCAGAGAGAAGTTCTTTTCGGCCTATCGCTGCCTGTTGGCTCCTGCACGGTGTTTTGAATGCTGAGCGACTGGAGGATACGGGTTTTCTCGTCCTGCCACTGCAGCTGCTGACTCTCCAGGTTGTTAAGTGTCTGGGCCAGTTTGGCCAGGCAGACTTCCGTTTCCTTCTGCCTCCGAAGAGCCTCCTCCACCTGCTCCAATTTACGGAGAGTCTCGGCTTCAGAGACCCTCTTTGACATAATCTGGACCACCAGGTCACTGATCTTTTCCACGTTTTCCACGGTCACTTCCAGCCTTTTATTTAGCTGCTCCACTTCAGCTCTCAAAGCTTTGCACTCCTCTTTTAGTTTATTGTTCTCCATCTTTTCACAGATTGCCTGCTGGAGGGAAGATCTTAAGGCTTCGTTGTCCGCCTTTAGTGCGTTGATCTCCGTCTGATGGCTGCTGAGCTGCTGAGGCTGGAGCTCCGGGACGACAGTCATGGCGTGCTGGGAGGAAGCCTCCACCTCATCACAGGCCTGAGTGGTGTGTGGCGCTGTGCAGATATTTTTCTGCTGCATAAGACAGAAGAGTGGGGATGAAGACAAATCACTGGCTTCATCCCCACTTGCCTTAACTTCACTCGAAAGTGCTTCTGAAAGTTGGCGGTGCTGTGGTCCTGTCCAGTGAGGGTTCTGATAATCACTGACCCTCCTGGAGCGTTTTTTTGGAGAGGTTGGTGTCCAAAGTTTTGTCTGTTGAACTGGGCCCCGTTTATAATCATTGGCTTCAACCATAGCAGCCCAAACCCTAGCCAACTGTTTTTGCTTAGGCGTACAGTGAGGCTGTGTTGCATTCCAAAGAGTTTGTCTCAGGACAGGGCCCGTTGTCAGGTCGCTGGCCTCACAAACCTGCTGCGCAGCACCTGAAGGTGTATTCCCTTGTAGTAATACACGCTCTGGTGTAGCAGAAGCCGTGATGGTAATTTTCTGCTGTAGAAAATCAGTCCGTTTAAGAATCTTCATTGGCACAGGTTTGGTTGTAGCTCCCTTTAGTTTAGCAGCTGACTGTGGGACATCCGTGGATCTAGCAGCTTGTTGTGGTTGGCCCCCTTTCACTGTCTCGGTCTCTTTAGTGAGAATGGTTGTGGGTATGGTCTGTGGAGGCTGTTCCCCTGCAGAAATAATAGCTTCGTTACACACGCGAAGGGAAGTAATCCTGTTATTCCAGGAATTGAACGAGCCCTTGTTCAGCTGGATAACGTTTTTCTTCCATTTATTTCTGCCTTTCTTGTTTTGTTTAACTTTGTAGTTCCCCATCGTAAAGATTTGGCAGTCTGTTAAGCTTTGCTAATGGCTCTGAGTGTCTGTGTCTGACGGCTCTGGATGAGATTGTGAGACTGAGTTTTAAAGGGTGTTGATCCTATGTGCTAAAGAGTCATCAAAGGAGTGGAATGGATTGATGAAGAAACTGGATGGAATGTTCTTTTTTATCTTTTCGTTTATTTTCAAAAGTGCATCTTTTGAAATGGGAGGCCCGACAATAGTTATTCAATATGTATATTACAATCAAATTTTTATTTAATTATTAGAACTGCAAAGTGACAACAGGAGCAGAAAAGTATTGAAAGGAAATGCCAATACATGACTCAGCTATTTGTTTCAGAGACTCTTGTTGGAGAGTCTCGGCTTCAGAGGCCCAGAGTTTTTTCTGTTGAACTGGGCCCCGTTTATAATCATTGGCTTCAACCTTAGCCTACATGAACCACACGTTTTTATATTCACTGGGACTTACACTTTCTAAAGATACCGTTATCTTCAAAGTGCATGGCCAATTAACATACATAACTCTGCTTGGAAATCACAGAAAAATACCTTCCTTTTAACTCCAGAACTTGCCTGAGAATCATCACATTTTTAAGTTTTCTTCAGTATCAAAGTAATCCATTGATAGTTATTTGTAAAGTCACAGGTACATAAACACACAGGGGCTGCTAACAGATAATTTGGCATACTGTTAATGGTGGCAATCGCTAACATCCATCCATAAATCCACTTAGAAATCACAGAAAAAAAAGAACTTGCCTGAGAATCATCCCATTTTTAAGTTTGTCAGTATCAAAGTAATCCAGTGATAGCAATCTGTATAATCATGAGTACAATGCAACAATAGCTAAGTTTCCATCCAATTGTCAATCGAATTATCTGAAGTTCGGTAAAAACATTCAGGCGAATAAAGCTGGTGAAAGTGTGTTTCCATCCAACGGCTTTAAAGCGAATAAAAACCTGTGCGTAATGACATCACATGCTGTTTTGCGATCAAATTGGTATATCAAATTGATTTTAGACATTTTAAGGTTTCCATTAATTTTCTCACTGAATCGCACAACATTCAAGCTAACTTTTGCGAACAAAGTTTTGCCAGACAAAATGGATCATGCCATCTACCAACAAATGATCAATACTGCCCAAGTTGTAATAGTGCTTATGTGCCAGCTGATAGCGACATATCAAGCTATAATAAGAAAACAACGACGCTATCAACACATTGCTATGATGATGCAGATGCACGTAAATGCCCGACGACAACGGAGGCGGCCTGTGGTGTGGGAACGACAGCGCTCCAAACAGTTCTGGGAGATCGTGGTTCAGAGACACTTCACGGAAACCCTTTGGTTGAAGCATTTTCGGATGACCAAGACAACATTTGACCTGTTGTGTAATTGTTATGGCCCGTCCCTTTTCCCCAGATGTCACAAGCTATCGCCCTCCGGTTCCAACCGAGAAGCGTATCGCCATTGCGCTCTACAAACTGGCTCCATGCGCAGAGTACAGGGTGGTAGGCGAAACGTTTGGAGTCAGCAAAACCACCGTGCACCGGTGTGTTTACGCCGTGTGCAACGGCATACGAACGAGGATGATGCAAAGGTATATATACCTACCTGGAGTGGATGAGGTGCATGATATCTCGCTGCGTAACTCCAGAGCGCACCTTGTGCCACAGGTGTATGGCGCAATAGACGGGACTCACGTCCCGATTAGACCCCCTGCTGGAGGCTACAGGGATTTAGTCAACAGAAAGGACTGGCCATCAATCGTACTACAGGCTGTGGTAGACGATCGTTGCATCATAAGGGACATTTGTGTCTGCCAGGGGCGGATTTAGTCATTTTGGGGCCCAAGGCAAACACAGACATGGGGCCCTCTACATCTCTTGTTTCCCCCCTTTTGTCAATCCTTATTTTTCTAAGAAAGTCCTACTTGTAACTTCTCTTCAGCAGTCTTCACACAGCAATGATGTCTAGACTTCGGGGGTCCGTTTCAGGTAGAAACTTTAACAAACTCTGAGTGTAACCCTGATGTCTGAGTTGATTTACCCTGAGATGGGAAGAGGGGGGTTGTCACTCACTGTTCCTCAAAGTGTGGCAGGTAAAGACATATTCTGCTCCTAGACTGCAGGGTGGTATTTCAGGAAGGAGGTTTAACAAACTCTGAGTGTAACCCTGATGTCTGAGTAGATTTACCCTGAGATGGAAACTCTGAGTTTTCAGTTCCAGAACAGCTGATATGAGTTGGTTCAATCAACTCAGAGTAGGTTCACGCGCGTGCACCACCACAATAAAAAGGCAGCATGAATGGAGCCATGATACTACGATTTACCATGGTAACAACCACAAACAAACGGGTCGGCGGAAATACTCATGCGCACAAACAGCGAGTTTGAACATGTATTTAGTTAAAAAAACAAGACAGCGGCTGCTGCTGCAACAGAGAGAGAATTGTTGTGGGAGGAAATTGCTGCTCGAGTCCATGCGTAAGCATTAACAGAGCATTAATTTCATATAATCACAGTTTACTTATAATATTACTGGTGAAGACTGGAATTGTATTACACCTATAATTTCATTTGGGTGCAATCCTGCGGGAGAAAAAGTAAGATAGGCTACTACTATATCCCACTCTGAGGCTGCAGCACCATGGTCATTAACAGAACTATAATTTATAATCATTTATTTCTTTTTAATGGCTCTCACTGGTTTGTCTCCAGGGAACAACTACAAAACACGTTTAAAAAACGTTTCAGAGCGAGTCACACTTTTCTGACGGCTACAGTGGCTTCACTATTACAGTATGATTACATCACCAATAAAGAAATCTGCCGTTTGCAAAAAACGTAATGCGACACAAAGAATGAGCTGGGATGTTAAAGCATGTCCACGATGGTGGATGTTAGTGATATGAGGACGATAAGGTATCTACATATCTGGTGGACTGTGAAAAAATGTGGAAATGAAAATACATTTAGTCAGGACTCAATATCATCTCCCGACGTAAACTCTCTGTGAAGTAATACAGCTTCTTCATCAACGGGATCGTCTACAAAAGGACATGACATGTTTGAGAAAAAAACGTTTTATAATCTGCCTAACAATAAGTTTTATTTATTAAGTTTTTATTCATGCCGATAACAAACTGCATTAAAATGCGCCTGATACAGACTGAATGAATGAATGAGGAAATGAGAGAGGGCTGTGTCAGAGGGAGGAGACTGAGAGAAGAAAACCTGCTCCCGACCAGGTTAGGTTCACAGGCTCAGTTACCATAGTAACTGACTCTGAGGTTAAGTTACCATAGTAACTGACTCTGAGGTTAAGTTACCATAGTAACTGACTCTGAGGTGAAGTTACCATAGTAACTGACTCTGAGGTGAAGTTACCTCTCTTTCTGAAACAGAAAACCCAGAGTTTCCCTCATCTCAGGGTTAACAAACTCAGAGTTTTCACTAAACCTGCTTTCTGAAACAGAAAACCCTGTTTCCTCGTTACCTAGTTTATTTAGCTCCTGTGTTTCCTCGTTACCTACTTTATTTAGCTCCTGTGTTTCCTCGTTACCTACTTTATTTAGCTCCTGTGTTTCCTTGTCTGTTGTCAGATCGTTTTGTGTCCTTGTCCTGTCAGTTAGTGTGTGTTCATGTGTGTTTCCCTGTGTCAGCTGAGTAGTTCCTGTTTTTTTTGTACTTCTGTTTTTTGGATTCCCTTTTACCTCTTTTGGAATAGTCTTTTGCCTTTTGAAGTCTCAGGACTCCCTGAGTTTATTTTTGTGTTTTTGTTCAATAAAGCCTCGTGTCCAACCTTCTGCCTGCCCTCTCCCTGCGTTTGGGTCCACATCTTCTGCCAATTCTAACAGGCAAAGTATTTAAAACCTCCTCTGTAGTAGTTCATGTTACAACATGGAGATTTATCTTCAACACAAGAGTCGTCCAAACTTTCTCAGGAAATAAGAAGTGAAGTAGAAACATTATATTTAACTTTACAGAGCCAGAAACTAACCCTGAAGAGACCAAAGACTAACGTGGTGTTAAAGTATCAAACAGCAACTTACAGTTTCTCACACACACACAGACACACACACACACACACACACACACACACACACACACACACACACATATTATATATATATATACACACACAGCCTTTAGAAATGAGTTCAAACACTTTCATTATGTTCAACTTTCTCCGAAACAAAACGGAATTTCGGAATATATATATATATATATATATATATATATTAAACGTTACAGAAGAGTTAAATTACCTTCAGCTGGAGCTTCACACGGAGAGAAAAAGCTGTGTCACAAACTCTGGGAAGTGAAATTAATCTTTAAACAGGAAACAAGAGGAAACGCCCAGAGAGGGACAGCATCAAACTAACCCAAAGACCCCAGTTCGTCTTCATCTCTGAGCTGGTGATGATGTCATGGCGCCCTCTGGTGACATCAGCAGGAACTACAAGCAGAGCTCCACCAAATATATTCACACATTAAAACATGTTTACAGATTTATTAGTTTACTTTCGTTCCAGAGAATTTAATTCTTTAACTCGTCCAATCCCAAACGGTTTAATTCTACTTATAAACAATGACTTAAGTTATGGTGCACACGATATATATCACAGCCTTTACTATCATTGGATGGAATCAAACTAACGCACATAAAGTGTAACAATAAGCAGAGTCGCCCAATTATTCAGAGAAAGAATTCAGTTTTTGTGGAAATCTAAAATTGAGGAAATAATTTGAGAAGGGCTCCTACTGTATAAATACTGTGTGTGTGTGTGTGTGTGTGTGTGTCTGTGTGTGTGTGTGTGTGTGTGTGTGTGTGTGTGTGTGTGTCTGTGTGTGTGTGTGTGTGTGTGTGTGTGTGTGTGTGTGTGTCTGTGTGTGTGTGTGTGTGTGTGTGTGTGTGTGTGTGTGTGTGTGTGTGTGTGTGTGTGTGTGTGTGTGTGTGTGTGTGTGTGTGTGTCTGTCTGTGTGTGTGAGAATGTGTAACATCTTCTGACCTGCTGGTCTCTCTCTGATTCACTCATTCACAAATCAATGTTTCTTGTATTTTTCTCCAACTGCAGGCAGACGTCTCTCTGAGGATCCAGGTACAGTAACAACACACCTGTGAGACTGATATCATGAGAAATCAATCCTCCTGATCTTCATCTTTCTCTCCTCTTCTTCAGGCAACTCATCCTTCAATATTCTGTTCAGATCATCCTGCTGATGGTGGTCTTTTTGGTTATTGTCGCCTTTGTCGTCCTCGTCGTGTAATACTGCAGACGTGAATCTTCCAACGGGTAAAAATCCTCACGTTTTAGAAACAGGAAACGATCCAAACGTGTTTTGTGTGCAGTAATCCTAATGTGTAAAGTAACTAGTAACTAAAGCTGTAACAGATGAATGTAGTGGAGTAAAAAGTACAATATTTCTCTCTGAAATGTATCGGAGTAGAAGTAGAAAGTGGCATGAAGAGAAAAGACTCAAGTAAAGTAAAAAAGTAAAAAAATGAGACAGCTTTTCTGTCCCATTGATGACATGTTACTGTAGTAAAAGTACTAATAGCACAGAGTGAAGTTACAGCAGCTGGCTGAGCAGATAACTAACGTGGAGAGAAAACAGACAGACTCTCTGCTCCCTGAACGCAACTGTTGTGTCTTGGTTGCCGTGCTGTGTTGCCGATGTGTGGAAGAGAGATTCGCTGGATACTGTTCTTGATTATAAAAGGTTTATTACATCAAAGATTACAGCATCCATTTACAGACTCCATGGAAGGTCTGGAGAACACACCGCCAATATGCATCCTAATTCTAGCTTTACATTTCACAGCTTATATGGGATAGCTTAGGTAACATGTTAGATAACATATGGAACATTCAAGTTGACATAGCATAGGTTAGTGTCCTCTTCAGGGGCTTCCTATAGTTTGATAACCCCTCAGCATCCACTCCCAGACCTGTCTTTTGAACATCCCATCGAAATCACGCCACTAAGAGGTTAATTATTACTCCCTGTACTGCCATAATGAACGTTCTTATTATGACTCAGCACATTTGAGCTTTATACAGACATTAAACCTATAAGTCCATCAGATACTACACCTGTCAACATGTCTCCCCGCTGGGTCCCGACTCTCCCAGAGGTTAGAGAGGAGTCTCTAGCTGCCTCCCATAGGGATGTTCCCCTACGGGAGGCAGCTTTGAAGAAGAAGATGAAAAATAAACATCTTCCAAAAAGGCACAAAATGAATACGCGGGTTTTGTCCCCTAGTTCAAAATTGAACTCAGGTATTTTTATTTTAGTTAAAGCAGAAAGTTAAAAAAGGCAAAAAGCTGAACAAAAAGAAAATGAACCAAAAATGCACCAAGTCTAACAGAGTGAATAAGATACTCAAATACGGAAGATCTTTTGGTGCAAAATGCCCACAACAAACATCCACAGCTTCCAATAAAGACAACAAAAGAACATTTATATATCACATATTTAAATATATCATTCATCAACTCACAACTATTACATCCTCTCAGCTGTAGTCTACATCAGTCATCATTTCTACACATCTTACTCCTAAATTAGGTTCACTTCATCTCAATCACTTTGAATTTACCACAAATTCACTAAAGAAGTTCAACTAGAGTTAGAGTTGATGTTACACACAACTGTCTGTCTGTCTCTCTGTCTGTCTGTCTGTCTGCCTGCCTGCCTGCCTGTCAGTCTGTCTGTCTCTCTGTCTGTCTGCCTGCCAGTCTGTCTGTCTCTCTGTCTGTCTGTCTGTCTGTCT
>NC_050177.1:31670849-31675849 GCF_008315115.2 Sander lucioperca
GTGACATTTTAAGCAAAAAAACATAGCGAAAATCGATTTTTTAGGGCTATGGACAGTATATTTTGATTTCCTAGGTAATGAAAGCAGATATCCTGAAATCCCTCTGTAATTTTGTTTTCATCTTGTGTGTAAACAAAATGAAAAAAGAATTTTGCACCTGGCTTTATCATATGTTCAGATCTATCTACCGAAAATATATGCAAAATCGCGCATATTTAATGAGAAAATGCCTAATTTGCATAATTAAACATACACATTTCAAAAACTTGTAATACATTTTTTTTATATACTTGTGTAAGTAATCAACTGAGGAAGTTTCATGGAGATATCTATTATTTTAAAATTTTAGCCTATTCACCTGTAGTGTCTCGCCTTAAACAAGTCGTGGGCAGTGACAACAATATGTTGTTCATCATTGTTTCTTTTTTCTGTTACGTCTCTTCACTCGGATCCACTTGCGATCCGTTCCATTCTAAACAAACAGCAGTTTACAGCTTCGTCCTTGTTGTATTATTCTAAACAGATTTCTGCAGTTTAAACAACTCTGAATTGTAGTTGAGAACGTCAGTTATAACGGCCCACGTATTAAAAAATTGTCCGGTTTAAATCGGGCTGGGGCTCATAATTACAGTTAATGTTTCGGGCCGGGCCGAGCTCGGACACAACGTGCTCGGGCAGGTTCGGGCTTGATTTTTTGGGCCGATCTAAGCTCTAATCCTGACTGATCTCACCCCCAGAACAGCTGCCAAATCAGCAGCATTGTCTAGTTTTGGTCCTGTGATGTCCACCACCGTCCCCAGCGTGAGCACCCGTGCTCTGCAGAACGCGTCCGTGATGGCTGAACCAGCCCAGCAGGGGTAATCCAACCGATCCCCGTACACCACCGGTTCCTGCAGCAGCCAGTGTAAGGAGTCACCTTGCAGCCGTCTCTCCTTAACCAACAGCTTCCACACGGTGAACACGCCTCGATAGAAAGGAGGCAAAGTCTGGACACTCAGCTTCCTCACATCAGGAACAGAGAATCTGACAGAGAGCCCCCCTGCCGTACCCCTCTCTGCACATTAAAAGGTGCAGCCAAACCACCATTAACCTTCAATATACTCGCAATGTCTCGGTCCAGGACCTGAATCTGAGCTATGAAACCTGGACTGAAGCCAAAAGCACTGAGCGTCTGCCACAAATACTGATGTTCAACCCGGTCAAAAGCCTTTTCCTGGTCTATGGAAATAAGACCAGTATCCATACCCAGTGAGCTAGAGACGTCCAAAACATGCCGAACTAGAGTGATATTATCACTCATTAACCTGCCGGACACACAGTAGGTCTGGTCGACATGAACCACTTCACTCATCACCTCCCGAAGCCGAGAAGCGAGAGCTTTGGACAGGATCTTGTAGTCCCCACACAGCAGAGAAACAGGTCTCCAGTTCTTTATTTCCTGTAAATCTCCTTTCTTCGGGAGCAGGGTGATGACCGCCCTTCTGCAGCTCAGCGGCAGACGTCCTCTGCTCAAGCTGTCCTGGAACACCTCCAGCAGATCTCCTCCAATCACGGGCCAGAAGGTCTTGTAGAAATCTACAGGCAGCCCGTCGATGACTCGACTCATCAGAGCAACATACAGTTCATTCAGGGACAGTAGATCTTCCAGCACCGTGTTGTTGTCAGCACCCACCTGAGGAAGGCCGTCATAGAAAGAAGCAGCTGACTCAACGTCTTCCACATACTCCTCTCTGAACAGGTCTTTATAGAACGAGGTGGCATATCTCCTGATCTCAGGGGTTCCCGTGATCGTATCTCCATCTTCAGAGCGTAGGGAATGGATGATCTTTCTTTGACCATTCTTTCGCTCCAGACCAAAGAAAAACTGCGAGGGGGCATCCATCTGGGAAGCGTTGATGAAGCGGCAGCGGACCAGAGCCCCCTGTGCTGTGATGCCCAACAGGTTGGCTACAGCAGCCTTTTAGACTTTAAGAGCTTCAACATGCCCTTGATTTCCTGTGGAATCCACCACATCCTGTAATTCCACTATTTCAGTCTCCAGGTCTTGAAGAGACCTGGTAATGTGCTTGGTGACATTGCGAGTATATTGCTGACAAAAAAGTTTCACCTGAACCTTCCCAATATCCCACCACTGCTGCATGATGGGAAACTGGACTTCAGGCTCTGGTGTAGACCCCACACACACTCAAACCCCTCTTTAAAAGAGTTATCATTTAAAAGTCCAGTATTAAAGTGCCAATATGCGCTGTGCAATTTTACATTTTGAATATAGACAGAACACTGGACAAGACAATGGTCCGTAAAACCAACAGGAGTTATTACACACTGTTTAAAAACACCAAAATGGTGTTTAAAACAATAGCAGCGGTCCAGCCTGGCCAAAGACAACATGTTGTCTCTGGAATGACTCCAGGTGTACCGCCTGGCGTTCATGTGAAAACCTCTCCACACATCCTCCAGCTCACAGCTCTCCATCAGACGCCTGAGTCTGGCCGAGGAAGCAGGATGAGGCTCCAGGTGATTACGGTCTAAAGAGGGATTCTCTGTGCAGTTAAAGTCACCTCCCAAAAACTAAAATCATCAGTACAATCCTGAATGACATCACACAAAAGGTTTAAAAATGTCATTCTTTCAATGGCCAAAACTGGAGCATACACATTTATAAAAATAAGTTTTACATTTTCATACTGAACCTTAATTTTTATAATGTGGCCACACATGATGTCCTCCACACTAAAGGAGCTGGGACGAAAGCCCTTAGAGAAGAGCACCCCGACCCCCCCACTGTTGGAGGCCTTATGGCTGAGAATAACCCCCCCCAGGCCACTGCTTCCTCCACTCACTCTCATTCTCCACATCACTGGGAGTCTCCTGCACAAAGATAACATCTAGATGTTTGAACTCCATCAGTTTAAACAGAGAAGCTCTTTTAACATCACTTCTTGCTCCATTAATGTTTAAAGATCCAATGTTTAAATCCGCCATTAAAAAGAAAAGAGCAAAAACACACACAACAAGTATGTGGAGAAACATATTAAAACTATTCATCATCTTCAATGAGTTGAGCTCTGGCTTTAGTCACCAGTTTGTTGAGGCGGTAAACCTCTTGGATAGTGAACCCTTCTGTCTCTTTCCTCAGCCAGGACACAGACCTGATCAACCCTCTCAGATCAGGAAGAACTGCTCCGTCTTAACCGCCCTGATCCCTTTAGTGTCCTGCAGGAACTTCTTGATCTTATCTAGAGGATAAAGAGTTAACTTCTCTGCCTGGGATGCTGTCCACTCACAATCCTCCTCATCATCATCATCATCATCATCATCATCATCATCATCATCATCATCATCATCATCATCATCACACAGATCCTCCAGCAGCTTTTTAGCTTTAGCATCATTCTGCTCTTTGTTAGAACTGCTTTTTCTTTTACTGGATCTTATAGTAACATCCATCTCTTCAGACAGATCTTCAGCCAGAACATCATCAACCACATTAATAACATTCTGACTGCAGCTTTTTCCTTTAGCACTGCCTTTCTCTTTCCCTGTCTGGTTGTTATTTTCTGCTTTGTCATTAGACTGGGCATGACCTTCGTTTACACTCTCATCTCCACCCTCATTATGAGCAACATTTTTTTCCTTTTCCTGCGTGTCTCCCATTTTAACGTCAAATTTAGATCAGCCGCGTTGTCTTTTAAAATCATGAAGGCTTGTCTCCTGTGACACACTACGTGTTTGAGTTTGGGTGATTTACATCCGAGCAGAACCATTTTAATGGGAGACATCAGCTGGCCGTACCGGGACAGCTCTTTGGCCAAATCCTCATTTTTAATAAACGGAGGTGCGTTTGAAATCGTTATTCTTTTAGCTGGGCTCACCAGCGGGAGAACCGGGGTGAAAGTATCCCGGATTACAATTCCTTTCTCCACCACAGTCTCAACCTTCGCCACATCATCCAGGAAAATCACCACTGCCTTGTTCATACGGGAGGCAGACTTCACACTGTCAAAGCCCACAACCTCCCCGACAGCATAGTTGGCCTCCTCCACTGAACAGCCCACATGAGGGGAAATCCTCACCGCATGTCGGCGTGTCAGCTTCTCCAGCACCGCATGGCCGCCAAACACGGGCATAATGCCCGGCTGACAACCAAACTATCCCAACAAAACCTCCACCAACTAATAACTAACAACTACACAACAAAGTAATCACATACACAACCCCAAATACACAGAAAAACAAAGATAGAAACTCACACACTCCGTAGACTCACTCAGCACTCAGAGAGAGAGAGGGAGAGAGGTAGAGAGAGAGAGAGAGCGAGAGAGACAGAGGGAGAGAGAGAGAGAGACAGAGAGAGAGAGAGCTAGACAGATAGAGAGAGAGAGAGAGAGAGAGAGAGAGAGAGAGAGAGAGGTAAAGAGAGAGAGAGAGAGGGAGAGAGAGAGAGAGAGAGAGAACGAGAGAGAGAGAGAATGGGAGAGAGGGAATGAGAGAGAGAGAGACAGAGAGACAGATAGAGAGAGGTAGAGAGAGAGAGAGAGAGAGAGAGAGCGAGAGAGAGAGAGAGAGAAGAAGAAT
This sequence comes from Sander lucioperca, assembly GCF_008315115.2. Lineage (NCBI taxonomy): Eukaryota > Metazoa > Chordata > Actinopteri > Perciformes > Percidae > Sander > Sander lucioperca. The sequence goes on from NC_050177.1 coordinate 31,675,428, forward strand.
AGTAGACATGTTTGATTGAATCCATCCATCCATCTTCTTCTGCTTATCCGTTAACGGGTCGCGGGGGTAGCAGCTCCAGCAGGGGACCCCAAACTTCCCTTTCCCGAGCCACATTAACCAGCTCCGACTGGGGGATCCCGAGGCGTTCCCAGGCCAGGTTGGAGATATAATCCCTCCACCTAGTCCTGGGTCTTCCCCGAGGCCTCCTCCCAGCTGGACGTGCCTGGAACACCTCCCTAGGGAGGCGCCCAGGGGGCATCCTTACCAGATGCCCGAACCACCTCAACTGGCTCCTTTCGACGCGAAGGAGCAGCGGCTCTACTCCGAGCTCCTCGCGGATGACTGAGCTTCTCACCCTATCTCTAAGGGAGACACCAGCCACCCTCCTGAGGAAACCCATTTCGGCCGCTTGTACCCTGGAT
>NC_050177.1:31680849-31705849 GCF_008315115.2 Sander lucioperca
CACAACTGCTAACTGCTAAAACAACAGCTAACACAACAGCTACCTCCGGTAACATAACAGCTAACTCTGCTAACACAACAGCTAACTCTGTTAACACAACAGCTAACTCTGCTAAGACGACAGCTAATTATGCTAACACTACAGCTAACTCCTCATACACAACAGCTATCTTTGCTAACACTACAGGTAATTATGCTAACACTACAGATAACTCTGTTAACAACACAGCTAACTCGTCTAACACAAAAGCTAACTCTGCTAACACCACAGCTATATCCTCTAACACAACAGATAACTCCTCTAACACAACACCTAACTCTACTATCACAACAGCTATCTCTGCTAACACAACAGCTAACTCTGCTAACACAACAGCTAACTGTGCTAAAACTATATCTACCTATGATACCACAACAGCTAACTCTGCTAAGACGACAGCTAATTCTGCTAACACAACAGATAACTCCTCATAAACAACAGCTAACTCTGCTAACACGACAGCTCACTGTGCTAACACTATATCTAACTCAGCTAACACAACAATTAACTCTGCTAAGACGACAGCTAATTATTCTAACACAACAGCTAACTCCTCATACACAACAGCTAATTCTGCTAACACGACAGCTAATTATGCTAACATAACAGCTAATTATGCTAAAACAACAGTTACCTCCTCATACACAACAGCTAATTATGCTAAAACAACAGCTAACTCCTCATACACAACAGCTAATTCTGCTAACACTACAGCTAACTCTGCTAACACTATATCTAACTCGGCTAACACAACAGCTAACTCTGCTAACACGACAGCTAACTGTGCTAAAACTATATCTAACTCCGCTAACACAACAGCTAACTCCTCTAACACAACAGCTAACTCTACTATCACAACAGCTATCTCTGCTAACACAACAGCTAATTCTGCAACATGACAGCTATCTGTTCTAAAACTATATCTAACTCCGCTACGACAACAGCTTACTCTGCTAAGACGACAGCTAATTCTGCTAACACTATATCTAACTTGGCTAACACAACAGCTAACTCGGCTAACACTCCAGCTAACTCTGCTAACACTATATCTAACTCTGCTAAGATGACAGCTAATTATGCTAACACATCAGCTAAATCCTCATACTGGATTCATCTTTCATCATGGCGGCCGGTGCAGCAGCACGGCGTGCTGTGGGAGAGTTTACACGAATTAAACCGGAGATGTACCATACTGAAGACGGTAGAGTCATAGTCGAGGATGATTTGCTGAACTTTATTATGATCAAAATGCAAACACTAAGTCACGATGATGTTGTGACGATAGTAACGAGCAGTTTCAGCTCTGAGCGGATTGAGTCTTCAAAGGCAGTTTTGTCAGAACTCCTTCCACACAACAAGCGATGGATCTCCCACAGGGGACCAAAGAAGGACATTAACAATGTCAAAATGTGCCTGCAAGCGCTAAATCAGTGCGGTGAAGAGACCCCAAGATTTGTATCGCACTTCCTGTATAAATTACCCCCCGTCTCATTTAAACACATCAATGTTTCTGTGCTCCTCGGGAATATGCAGCAAATCAATGCTGACATTGACTACCTCAAAAGAACTATGGGAACTCAGGTAGCGGCCTGCAGGAGGTTTCTGTTAAACTCGACAGCCGGCTGACTGCTGTGGAGGGGCACTGTGGCCCGGACGCCACTTTTCCGGCTGCCTGCCTCTCTGCTGTGGAGATACAACCGGGCCCTGCGCCTAGTGCGACAGGTCTTACCTCGACTGTGTTGGAGAAGCCGCCGGGTCCTGATCCTGCCCCCTGTACTACTTCTGGGGTTAATGATGGTTAACTGTACCGCCTAGCGGGACTGACGGCAGTCAAGCAGCCCAGTCTGTAGATCCAGCCCTGGGGTGAACGCAGACCCCCCCATGGAGCAAGGTGGTAAAGGATGGGCGCCGACTGAAGCAGGTACGATTGAAGCAGGTAACTGAGAACCCTGCTCATCGAATCCCTACACCCCGTACTGAGAAAACTTCAGCGAGGTATGTGAGAAAGAAAACCGGCATAGTTGGGACTGGTGTGGTTGGCAATATACTGGCTGTCAAAACAAAGATGGTAAAGGTATTTGCTACAAAGTTTGATCTCAGTGTAGATGCCAATACTCTCAGTGAATATTTAAAAATGAAGCTGGGTCGGGAAATGACATGTAGTATAATAGAGACGGCACAGAGTAGATTCAGCTCCTTCTGTATCTCCGATGTGGCGGAGCTGTACAACCTGCAGCTTTGGCCCGCTGGGTCTTTTGTCCGATGTTACTATGAGCCTCGTCGCCCTAGAGGACCAGACGGAGGTCCGTCTTGTCCAGAGGATGCCCCTCGCTCTCGAGATGAGGGGCTGCTGCAAGACGTCTGGCTGTGAACACAATACTGGACGAATGTGATATTCTGTGCCTGCAAGAAACCTGGCTGGCGAAACAAGATCTAGATAAGTTGAACACTATACACATGAACTTCCATGGGGCTGGAGAGTCCACTACCGACCTCAGTACGAGGCTGGTTCGTGGTAGGATAGCTGGTGGTGTAGCTATACTGTGGAACATTAAATATGACTCAATGGTGAAGGTGGTGCGTCTAAATGTTGACTGGGCCATTGGACTAGAGTGTAACTGTAATGGAAAGAAATTTACTGTTTTAAATGTTTATACACCGTAGGAATCATATGAGCATGAGGACGAATTTCTGAACAGGTTAGCTTTTATTCATTCATTCATAGAGGATACCAGCTCATCCTGTGTCTATGTTATGGGTGATTTTAATGCTGACATGTCTGATAGCAAATCCTTATTTGCAGCACACCTGCAGCAGTTCTGTAATGAGTCTAAATTAATTTTATCGAATAAAGCTCTGTTGCCTGACACAAGTTTTACCTACGTTAGTGAAGCGTGGCACACAACATCTTGGTTAGACCATATTGTGACCACAGCTGATGCTCATGCCTCACTGGGTAATGTGGAGATTTGTTATGAACTTGCCATCTCTGATCATATACCTATTGCTGCACTGATAGATGTTGAGAATGTTCCCCTGCTGTCCAGAAATAATAATAATGCTGCTTCCTCAAGTAAACTGGACTGGTCAAAACTGAGCAAAGAGGTGGTGGCTGGATACTCACTGCCAACGGAAAGTCTCTTAAATAATATTGCTCTGCCTCATGAGGCCCTAATGTGCTCAGATATGAATTGTAAGGATGTGCAACATGTTTAAAAACTCTGTGCTATGTATGATGTTATTGTGAAATGTCTTAATACTTCCAGTGAACCCTTTTGTAAAAGTAAATGCAAGGTAGTTAACATCAGACCTGGGTGGAATGAGTTTGTGGCTGAGAAGTATGCTGAGGCAAGAGAGGCCTTTAGACTCTGGTCAGAGGCAGGTAGGCCTAGACATGGGGATGTTGGATAGGAAGAAAATGACAAATGCTAGAGTTAAGTATGCACTTTGTTTTATTAAGAAAAATGAGAATGCGATGAGAGCAGACTCACTAGCCAAAAAGCTACAGAATAACAAACTTACTGACTTTTGGCAAGAGGTCAAAGTAATGATTAACAATAAAACAACGTTACCGGCTGATATTGAAGGGGTTGGTAGCCCAGAAAAAATAGCTGAGCTCTTGTGTCAGCACTACAGGGACCTTTTTAATTGTCTTAAAAGTAATTCAGTTAGAATCAATTATGAACATATTGATTTCTCAGCAGACATGATAGTTAGGGCAGTGGATATTTTTGATGCCATTCATATGTTGGATAACAACAAAGCCTGTGGTATGGACTGCATTACTGCAGAACATCTAAAATATGCCAGCCATAAGCTCTGCCCTCTGCTCTCCTTATGCTTTAATGGTTGTCTGGTTCATGGGGTTCTGCCAAATGATATTATGTCTGTAATATTAGTACCTGTGCTTAAAGACAAGGCTGGAAAGCTCAACAGTATTGACAATTATCGACCAATTGCATTAGCCAGTATCTTGTCTAAAGTACTGGAGAGAATACTGTTAACAAAGCTAGAAATGTATGTCCTTACTACTGACAATCAGTTTGGGTTCAAAAGAAAACATGAAACTGACCTGTGTATCTATGCTCTTAAAGAGATTGTGTCTAGGTACTGTTAGAATATATTTTGTGAAAGTGTTGAGAAAAGGTTTTAGAGTTCATGGGGCTGACCTCAATGTCTCTGTTTCCCTGGGTCAAAGGAAGGGTGAGAAAGAAACTCTGATCGGGGGAGGGAACGAGGCAAAACAATGGTCAGCACTATGCAAGCGCGGGATTTGTGACACTGTATGAAATGACCTGGCTCTCATGAAAACTCCTTAAAGTTTGCAGGAGATTAAAACACAGGTGTTCAAAATCCAACAATAGCGGCTTGCTTCTTCTGAGCTGAGAATCGGAAGTCAAGGTCATGTTTCTATACAGTGTTACAAATTAGTCAGGAGCCGGCTGGAGCCAGAAGATCTGGACTGGATCCAAACTGATGAGAGCACCACCAGGGATGGGACAGAAATGGATAAATAGACAGCATTTTAACTTAGCAGCACCTGATGCCAGGAGAAACTCTGTCAGTTCGTTAGGAGATAGAGACTCTGCCTTTGTGTATCAGATCCATGTACATGTACTTGTATTCTGCAATATCATTCACTAAACTTGTTATTAACTTTAACTGGACGAATCTTGGTCTTGATTTGATTCCTGAGTTTTATTTCTCCGATCTACCAGTAAACGAACACAAAATAGTGACCAAAGAATTGGAGTCAGATTAAGTCTGGCCTTTTTAGTGCCGGTCAAATCGGTCACATCTTAGAACTAAATCCTTCAGTACACAAGCTTAAATTAATCTGTTTTCCTATGTTTTATTGATGCATCAAAGGCATTTGATAGAATTAATCATGAATTTTAGAGTTTTGGTATGCCCACCAAACGATTCAGGTTAAATGGGACAATGTTGTATCTGCTCCATTCTGTGTTAGTAACGGAGTACGGCAAGGAGGGATTTTCTCTCCTCTTTTATTTAATGTATATAAGGATGAATTATCAAATCAGTTAAATAGGTTAAAAACTGTCTGTCTTGTGGGCAACACTATTGTTAATCATCTTATGTATGCAGACGACCTGGTCCTGCTCTGTCCATATAGTGCTGGGCTGCAGCAGATGCTGAAGGTGTGCTCTCAGTATGGCCTTGATTATGACATAAAGTATAATGCTATGAAAAGTCACGATGATAGCTAGAAGTGACGAGGACAGGAAATCAACTTTTCCGACTTTTTATTTGTCAGATAGTCCTCTTGCTGTGTGTGAGGAAATTAAATATTTAGGACATGTCATATCTGATGACTGGACGGATAATAAAGACCTATACCGTTATAGTATTGATGTTTAGTTTTATGTGTCGCTTGGACAAGTCAGAGAACCACATAACTGAAGCTCTAGTCAGCCCTCTGAAAAGCTGTTATAGATACACTTCTAGGTTAAGACGACATTGGTGCAATAGCCTATATATCCTATAGGCTCATATGCAATTCTGATCTATTATTGTGTATCCTATAGGTTAATATGCAATTTTTTATGTATTTTTAACAGCTATCTCTGCTAACACGACAGCTAACTCTGCTAACACAACAGCTAATTATGCTAACACTACAGATAACTCCTCATACACAACAGCTATCTCTGCTAACACAACAACTAACAGTGCTAACACGACAGCTAACTGTGCTAACACTACAGCTAATTATGCTAACACAACAGCTAACTCCTCATACACAACAGCTAACTCTGCTAACACAACAGCTATCTCTGCTAAGACGAAAGCTAATTATGTTAACACTACAGCTAACTCTACTAACACAACAGTTAATTCCTCATACACAACAGCTATCTCTGCTAACAGTACTGCTAACTCTGCTAACACTATATCGAACTCTGTTAACACAACAGCTAACTAACACAACACACAACAGCTATCTCTGCTAAAACAACAGCTAATTATGCTAACACTACAGATAACTCCTCATACACAACAGCTATCTCTGCTAACACAACAGCTAATTATGCTAACACTACAGCTAACTCCTCATACACAACAGCTATCTCTGCTAACACTACGTACATACACAACAGCTATCTCTGCTAACACAACAGCTAATTATGCTAACACTATATCTAACTTGGCTAACACAACAGCTAACTCTGCTAACACAACAGATAACTCCTCATACAGAACAGCTAACTGTGCTAACACGACAGCTAACTCTGCTAACACAAAAGCTAACTCCTCTAACACAACAGCTAACTTGGCTAACACGACAGCTAACCCTGCTAACACAACAGATGTTTGAGCTAAACCATAAACAGTAAAATTAAAGCTCAATAAGTTTTATTTTTCAATATTATTGCAACAGTTGTAGCATTATGAGGTTTTCTTGTCCGAAGATTGTTTTAATATAAAGTGGTTATATTGTGGTGGTTTTTATTTCTAGCTATTATTTTGGAGCCCTGCAGGTAGCCTCTGTGCTGGGGGTGTAGAGCAATAACAGGAAGAACTCATCGTCTCAAACTGTTAACAGCGTTTTCTGTGCTTGTGAACTTGCGGGTTCATTCGTCCAGGAACAACCAGCAAGAACGTCCTCTCCAAGAACACAAGTCTGTTCTTTGCATTCTTGAGATTGAGAAACACCCAATGTCTTGAGTAAAAGTCAAATTGTTAAATCAATGTACACTAACAATAAGTGCAGTATTAAACTTGGCAACAAAAGAACATAATTCTTGTGTCAGAAGCGTGGAGTGAGACAGGGCTGCTGTTTGAGTCCCACTCTATTCAACATCTATATTAACCAGCTGGCCACCATCCTAGAGACATCAGAAGGACCTGGTCTCACTCTACACGACTCTGAGATCAAGTTCCTGCTCTATGCAGATGACCTGATTCTGTTGTCCCCTACAGAACAGGGCTTACAGCAGAACCTGGACCTGCTGGAGCAGTACTACCAGACCTGGGCCCTGGCAGTAAACACTCAAAAGACAAAGATAATGACTTTTCAAAAAAGATCCAGATCTCAAGGAAACACATACAGCTTCACGTTAGGAACACATAAATTAGACCACTGTACACATTACAATTATTTAGGACTGAAAATAAGTTCCACTGGAAGTTTTAACCCAGCGATAATGGAGCTGAGAGCTTAGAATCTGGCTCCAATTCTCCTCTATGGTAGTGAGGTGCGGGGTCCTATTTCCTACCAGAATTCGGCCCAATTGGACAAAAACCCAGCTGAAATCCTGCATCTAAAGTTCTGTAAAAGCATCTTACAGGTACACAGAAAAACCACCAACAACGCCTGCAGAGCTGAATTAGGCCAATTCCCATTATTCATCAAAATTCAAAAACGTGCAATCAAATATTGGCTACATCTAAAAAACAGTGACCCCCACTCCTACCAGCAGAAAGCCCTCTAATACCAAGAGCAGTGCAAAGAGAAGAGTCCCCTCACTAAGCTGGTCCTGATGCTCAGTTCACTTCCTGACCCTGTTTTGCCTCAGGACCAGTCTGGGAACCAACCAATCAGAGTTAACCAAATTATAACACAACAGAAACTAAACTACATCACCAATTGGAACACACAAACAAAAGCACAAAGCAAACTGCAGTGCTATCTGTCCCTAAAGAGAGAGTACAGTGTGGCAGACTACCTGACCACAGTTACTGATATCAAACTAAGAACTACGTTGACCAAGTACAGACTCAGTGAGCACAACCTGGCCATCGAGACAGGCCGCTACAAACAATCATGGCTCCCCAAAGAGGAGCGCTTCTGCCAGCTGTGCAAGAGAGACAAAGTCGAGACAGAGCTGCACTTCCTGACAGAATGCACAGAACTGCAGCCCGTTCCAACTAAATATTTCCCCAAATTCAAACACAAACACCTGACATTTGACCAAATAACCAACATGACGAGAACTGGGTGGTATTTCAGAAAGCAGGTTTAGTGAAAACTCTGAGTTTGTTAACCCTGAGATGAGGGAAACTCTGGCTTTTCTTAAAAAAAGTTTCAGAAAGAGAGGTAACTTCACCTCAGAGTCAGTTACTATGGTAACTGAGCCTGTGAACCTAACCTGATCGGGAGCAGGTTTTCTTCAAGAAACCTCGAGTGTCTCTCAGTCTTCTCCCTCTGACACAGCCCTCTCTCATTTCCTCATTCATTCATTCAGTCTGTATCAGGCGCATTTTAGTGTAGTTTTTTATGTCTTTTTTTTGTATGTTACAATGAAGTTACGAGAGACAGTGAAAGCTGCAAAAAAAGTGGCGATTTTTTTGTATAGTTCTTTAAAAATAAAAAGGAAACTTGTTTTGGGGAGAATAATAATTATTACTATTAATTAATTACTCTGGGCTGAGATTTCTTAGGAACCTTACCAAAAAGGCTCAGGATGCTGCAAATGTTGGTATAATATGAAAATGGCTGGTGGATTTAAGACAAAAAATTTTTATTTTATTTATTGAATGAATCAAATATGAACATATCTGTCATTGTCAGTGGCTTGTTGATCTTTACATTGTAAGTTAATTTCCTCCTGGCCTGGGAAACACATTCATACGGTTTGATAAAGTACTTTTTGGACTTTAACTTATCATTGTACTTACAATAACGAGGGTGGCCGTCCTCATCGTTATAGCGTACATTGATGCTAAAATGTAAACAGGTTGGCAGGACGGCCTGAAATGTTTTGGATGGTCTTTCGCTGTAAATGTAAAATGTTCAAGTCACACAGGTGTCTCGTCCACGGTCTCGTTTTCATATCAAAAACAAGGAAATTAATTTGACCCGTTCTCACTCCCGCTTGGTCACTGGCTGTCAGAGTGCACGTGGGACTGCTGGGATTGTCGCGAGTAATGAAAATGTGATAGGGGGCACCGGCTGTCAATCAATATTTTCCAATCACGCGGGCCCCTGATTGGTCCGAGCCCTTAAGCACCGCATTCCCTGCTTACCGATAGTTACGCGTCTGGGTCATATTTTACTGCCGGCGCCACTGTCACACTATCATTTACAGAGACCCAACAATTCCCCCAAGAGCAAGCATTTGGTGCAACAGTGGACCTTTCTCTGTCTGGGAAACATGAACATTACATCACTCTCACACACACATATATATTGTGTTTGCACCGCAGGGACTAGGAAAGAGCGTTTTGAGGGACTTTTTGAACCTAGCACAAGAGGAACTTAGAGAAATAATTGGTCTGGCTGTCAGTATACGTTTCTGATCGATCACATGAGCCATGCAGCATCAGCAACTGACATTTTAAACCTCTAGCTAACTAGTCTGCTGAAATAGTAATGCTTCATCCACACACTCTTCTCACAGCGTAGAAAGCACATTGATTTGTGCTAAGCTAGGCTAAACCTGTCCTGGACCTGTCTGTCGAGTTGAAGCTGAACCACGGACAGTTACTTTAACATACAGAGATGTGTCCAAACTACATCAATTATTAACAACAGGAAGTCATCAATTTAGTTCCTGGAGATGTTCCCCTTTAAAACTTCCTACACAAATATCTCCTTTTTATATTCATCAGTGTTTGTACCTGAGAGTGTCCAGTCTCCAGCTTGGATCCTCCAGTCCCGCTGACAGTAGCTTCAATCCTGAGTCTCCAGGATGATTGTAGCTCAGGTCCAGCTCTCTCAGATGGGAGGGGTTGGAGCTTAGAGCTGAGGCCAGAGAAGAACTGCCTTCCTCTGAGATCAGACAGCCTGACAGACTGCAAACACAAAGAACAACACACAGGAACCCTCTGTCAACAAGTGGAGCCATGTGTTAGTTTTATGTTTGTTTTTTGTCCAGGTACATTTTGGGTCAGATTTAGAATGCACCTTTAAAATCATCTGTTCTATTTAACAACAAAAGTAAACAATGAAAAATCCTCATGGAAAGTAACTCTGAGTCTAGGAATTAATAAGTATATAATTAATAACTACTGCCCAAGTTTATCATATCAGCAGACACAAAGCAGCTGTTTTATCAACTAAAGTTAGTCAGATTTTAAATGGTTATCAGTTCAATAGGTTAATGAATCCTGACCTGATAGTCTCCAGTGTGCAGTGTGGACTCTTCAGTCCATCAGAGATCAGCTTCCCTCCTGAATCCTGCAGATTGTTGTTACTCAAGTTCAGCTCTCTCAGACTAGAGGACTGGGAGCTGAGAACTGAGGACAGAGCTTCACAGATTCTCTCTGACAGGTTACAGCCACTCAGTCTGGAGAGACAACAGGAAGGACACAAGTTATTTATATTTAAGTCCTGTTGAAAGATATCAGAGTATTTAATGATGAATAAATCACACTTACAGAGCATTGATGGAGGGACGGTAATGAAGAAGACAGATAACGATTGTGTTTAAATGTTAAGTCTGGACTTTTGGTGATAGAGAATATAAAATCCATTTTTTCAACAAGTTGGAAACATTATAACTAATTGTGACTGTAAAAAGACATCAAGTATTTAAATTCACATAAGATAAAAAAAAAAAAAAAAAAAACTGCCATAGCCATAGTTCATAATTTGTGCTTTACGACATATTATAAATTATAACAAAATGCTTTGGAAACATTAAAAGATTTTCGAATTGCTAAATTTTAAATCCTGACTTGAGAAGGGCGGTTTAAATGTAATAAAGCTTAAAGTTTAGAGAAATGTCATGGAAGAGGACAAATAACGATTGTGTTTATATGTTGAGTCTGGACTTTTGGTGATACAGTATATGAAATCCTTTCTCAGCATGTTTAAATATCTGCTGTTCTACTCTAAACAAGTTGGAAACATGATAATTAATCGTGACTGAATTAAGCAGTATTACACGAGAGGGTTTGATTTAATGTCATTATTGGCACAACAGGGTGTGCTGTCATGCTATTTTGAGTACGTTCTAAATGTCTAGCTGACCAATCAGGTTGTCTGGTCAGATCTACTTCTAGATTATACTTGTATAATCAGAAATAAAGAAATGTTCATTAATCAAAGGCAAAATATTAAAATACAAATTATTTGTTGATCTCAGCCAAAGTTCAGATTTCATTCTTCATGAACTGATTCTGAATCAGAATAAAATACTTTGGAAACATTCACATTTTTTGAATGTTTCTAAAGTATTTTTCAATACTGTTTTTTTTCAAAGATTATTGTTCTTGATCTGACCTGAGAGTCTCCAGTGTGCAGTGTGGACTCTTCAGTCCAACAGAGATCAGCTTCCCTCCTGAATCCTGCAGGTCATTGTTGCTCAGGTCCAGCTCTCTCAGACTAGAGGACTGGGAGCTGAGAACTGAGGACAGAGCTTCACAGCTTCTCTCTGACAGGTTACAGCCACTCAGTCTGGAGAGACAACAGGAAGGACACAAGTTATTTATATTTAACTCCTGTTGAAAGATATCAGAGTATTTAATGATGAATAAATCACACTTACAGAGCTTTGTTGGAGGCTTTGACCACTGGCAGCAGCCTCAGAAGAGCCTCATCTGAAGCGGAGTATTTCTTCAGGTCAAACACGTCCAAATCTTTTTCTGAGGACAGTAAGATGAAGCCCAGAGCTGACCACTGAGCAGGAGACAGTTCATCCATTGAGAGACTTCCTGATCTCAGGTACAGTTGGATCTCCTCCACTAGAGAATGATCATTCAGTTCATTCAGACAGTGGAACAGATTGATGCTTCTCTCTGCAGACAGATTCTCACTGATCTTTGTCTTGATGTACTTGACTGTTTTCTGATTGGTCTCTGAGCTACTTCCTGTCTGTGTCATCAGGCCTCGTAGGAGATTATGATTGGTCTGCAGAGAAAGACCCAGGAGGAAGCGAAGGAACAAGTCCAGGTGTCCATTTGGACTCTGTAAGGCCTTGTCCACAGCAGTCTGGTAGAAACGTGTTGACTTGTCTCTGAACACTTCAGACCACCACGATGTTGTTTGTTCTTCTGACAGCAGGTTGACTCCAGAGTTGATGAATGTCAGATGGACATGAAGAGCAGCCAGAAACTCCTGAACACTCAGATGGACGAAGCTGAACACCTTGTCCTGGTACAGTCCTCTCTCCTCTTTAAAGATCTGTGTGAACACTCCTGAGTACACTGAGGCTGATCTGATATCGATCCCACACTCTGTGAGGTCTGACTCATAGAAGATCAGGTTGCCTTTCTGCAACTGCTCAAAAGCCAGTTTTCCCAGAGACTCGATCATCTTCTTTGTCTCTTTATTCCAGTTTGAATCGGTCCCTGCTCCTCCACCATATTTTATGTTCTTCAGTTTGGACTGAACCACCAGGAAGTGGATGTACATCTCAGTCAGGGTCTTGGGCAGCTCTCCTCCCTCTCTGGTCTTCAACACGTCCTCCAGAACTGTAGCAGTGATCCAGCAGAAGACTGGGATGTGGCACATGATGTGGAGGCTTCGTGATGTCTTGATGTGGTAGATGATGCTGCTTTCCTGCTTCTTGTCATTGGATCGCTTCCTGAAGTACTCCTCCTTCTGTTGGTCAGTGAAACCTCTGACCTCTGTTACCATGTCAACACACTCAGCAGGGATCTGATTGGCTGCTGCAGGCCGTGTGGTTATCCAGAGGCGAGCAGAGGGAAGCAGATTCCCTCTGATGAGGTTTGTCAGCAGCACACCCACTGAGGCGGACTCTGTAACATCATTCAAGATCTCAGTGTTGAGGAAGTCCAGAGGAAGTCGACACTCATCCAGACCGTCAAAGATGAACACAACCTGGAGCTCTTCAAACCTGCAGATTCCTGCTTCTTTGGTTTCACTGAAGAAGTAATCAACAAGTTCCACCAAGCTGTACTTTCTCTCTTTCAGCACATTCAGCTCCCTGAAAGTGAAAGGAAATATGAACTGGATGTCCTGGTTGGCTTTGCCTTCAGCCCAGTCCAGAGTGAACTTCTGTGTTAAGACTGTTTTCCCGATGCCAGCCACTCCCTTAGTCATCACTGTTCTGATTGGTTCATCTCTTCCAAGTGGGGCTTTAAAGATGTCTTCTCGTCTGATTGTTGTTTCTGGTCTGTTTGGTTTTCTGGAAGCTGTTTCAATCTGTCTGACCTCATGTTCATCATTGACCTCTGCAGTCCCTCCCTCCATGATGTAGATCTCTGTGAACATCTGATTCAGAAGGGCTGGGTTTCCTGCTTTAGCAATCCCCTCAAACACACACTGGAACTTCTTGTTTAGGTTAGTCTTGAGTTTACGTTTACACACTCCAGCAGAACTTCCTGTATGTATACATAACAAAAAAGCTTATTAAGAAATTTTGTAAAGAAAACAGGAACATATTTTGGTCCATCTCTGGAGATATTAGTAAACGTCCCATTAGTCCAGTAAGTTAAATCTTTAGAGAAATCCTCTTACTGCGCTGCAGACGGTCAGCCAGCTCGTCCTGCTTCATTCTCCTCAGGAAGTGCAGTGTGATCTTCAGAAATGCCTCTCTGCTGCTCCTCTGCTCTTCATCCTCACCCTTCCTCTGACTCTCTAAGCATTCTGGGTAATCTGGACTCAGAACCTTCTGGATCTTCTTCAGCTCATTCTTCACAAAAGTGCCGATGTTCTCCTCCAACAGCTGGAACAGAAGATTATATTAATGACACAATCAAACTGAAATCATGGAAGCAAACATCAGACATTTGTTGGACAGACTGACAATCCACTGGTCTGAAAGGTGCTGCATGGAGATGATTGTGAACAGAATAGATGTAAAAGTAGTTGTTGTACATGTACAGACCATAAATATGGAGTCCAGGTGTGTTTGATGCTGCTGGACAGACTGACCACTGGGAACCTCTGAGCTCTCCTGGTCCACTCTGTGCTTGAATCAAGAAGAATTAGCTCACATCATGTCTGTCCACACAGAGACAAACACAAGGTTTGACTCTGTGACTTAAAGTGTTGTTTACAACATTGAATCAGATGGTTTCCCCTGACATGAACGTGTGGGTTGTGCTGCTGACCCCACTGTGAATCAACAGAAAGAACTAAGAAGTAAACAAGGGCTACAACATGGTTGGCCTGAAGGACTCCTGAAGCAGCAGACTGGTATCACGATGCCAGGAGGTCTGCAGCTTCTGTGGTCATGGAGCCAAACATTTGTAGGTAGAATGAATTTGGGGAGTCAATGGTGAAAAACCTTCTGTTGGCCTGAAAACCTTCTGTTGGAATCTGGTCATGAACCCACTCACTGAAACTTGGCCTTAAGTGTCCAGACTCAAATGGCAGAAGTCTTCTCATGGTAAATAGTGTCCTGACCGAGGTGACACAAACACTTACCAAGGGTCGCTGGTTCTCCAGGGGGGATGTGCAGATGAAGTTACCCTGGAAGGAGCACTCTGAGGCACATACATCCCAAACATCCCCCTGGTATTCCCAGTTGGAGAAGAACATTTGGGAAGAATTTTGCCATTAATGATTCTTATCCTACCCTATGGCTAAGGGAGATTTAAAATGCTTTGTAATGGGGCTAAAACACTAGATAATATTAGACCTATTGATATTAGAGAATTGAGATCTACAGTTGAAAACTGGTCTTATTGGACAGCTTTCAGATGTGAGAATATAAATATATGTGAAGAAGAAATATGCTGAAAATAAATTTTAAAACTTCTCTGGATACATAAATATTAAAACATGAATCAGCAATATTATAATAATATTAACAGCTTACCTCTTTTCAGCAGAGGGTTGCTGACCTTTAAAGTCAATGAGGCCTTGATGTGACCGGTCACTCTTGAAGGACACACAACTGGGTTCAGGTTCAGCAGAGTCTGGTCTTTGATGGATCCTGTTACACAGAGAGCAAGATCAACAGGGATGGAAATTCACTTTTTATTATTCAGAAACAAAAACTGCTGGAGATACAAGCAGCAACTAAAACAAGATTAACACAGAGCAGTTCAATAAACTACACAAAAAACTGGGTTAAAAATATAAATCACCAGAGAATATATTAGACAAAACCAGATCCAATATTTACCTAAAGTCAAGAGTTTAAGACTGGTTTAACTGGACAACTTTCAGATGTGAGAAGATAAATATATGTTGTTGGAACCATCCAGTAGTGGGTTAAACATTATTTTTTTCAAGCAAAGGGTTTTCAGCATACATGTGCTCAGAGACAAAGAAGTCTGGGCCTACTCGTAAATTTCAGAGCCTTTTCACCAAACTCCGACAGGTCACCACAAGGAAAAGGGACCACAAAATGGCCAGAGGGAGGTTCATTCATTTATAGAGACCCTAAAAACAGCATGAAGCCATGTCTGGTGGCCTGAGCTATAAAACTTCACGTCACCCCCCACTTCTTGTCTTTGCCCTGTGACTTTGGTCACTACAGGTTGACACACAAGCGAACGTTTGCTTTGAAATAGCTCCATTTCCCAAGAAAAGTGGATTTATTTCAGTGATTCTGATGAGCATCTTGGACCCGATGGAAACACGCGACCAGTGTTTCAAATCTGCAGAAGAGAGAACCACGTTTTTCTCTAGATGGAAATCAGACAACACGGACTGCTTTTCCCTCCCGAGTCGACTCTGAACTGCTCCACCAACCCTAACCCGGTTAACCCGTTTCTGTCCTACGTGGAAAATCCGCTGGACAAACTTCACGGACTGCACACAGTAAGGAGGCTTAATTTTCTGGGCAGAGGAATAGTGTGTTTTATTAATGTCAGTAAGGCTAATGCTGCCACTTGTTACGACATTAGTGTGATTTTAGATTAATACTTGTGTTATTGCTGCACGCTTGATTTATTAATCTGATCGGACCATCAAGTCCAATCTATTTTTCTGTGAATACACTCTGATCACGGTGCATTGTTGATATGTTGTGTGTTTGACTAATGTAGCCTGGTTTAAAACTGTAAATGCCACATTTCTTTTCTCCCGCTGGGAAGAAGTTAGCTACTGCACTGAGTGAGAGTGTGATCATTTTCAGAACCTCGAAAATCAAGAATCAAGGTGCCTTTTCTGTCTTTGCACCCAGCACCACTTCCGCCCTCTTGAGGCTAAATAGCTTTCGTGCAGCTAACACATAGCCTAGCTTCAATGAGCTAACAGCTAATCTGGGCGTGACCAAGCAACCCCCCGAGTATCGTCACCCCCCCCCCTCCTCCTCGCTCTCTCGCTCTCACACACACACACACACACACAGATTTGCTTTGTTTTGTTATAGTTTAAAAAAAGGTATATTGGTTTTAATTGATCGAAGGATTATTGATCGGCCATTGATAATTTTGAAGTTAATAAATTCTACTATATTTTAAATAGAAGTTGTCTGTGACTATTTGTGTATTTATGTAATAATAAGCTGGTTAAACAGGTCGTTGCTTGCATTCACCCTTCCTTTTGTTCCTTTAAAGAATACCAGATAGATTAACCAAGTTAAGATCTGTATTTTAAAGGAATATCACTAATGAGATTGTTTCACAGTTTGATTATTGGTCCCTGAGTTCCAGGGTGGTGCCCCGTTTTGATCGTTTGTTGACTTGATAAAGTTATTAATAACCATATTCCTAACTTTATTAATATTGATAAAACATCTTTGATAATTTGCCAATAATTAAATCTGTACACCTACGAATTCCCAACAATGTGAAGAAGAAAGATGCTGAAAATAAACTTAAAACTTCTCTGGATACATAAAAGTTAAAACATGAATCAGAAATATTATAACATAAACAGCTTACCTGTTCTCAGCAGAGGGTTGCTCTCCTTTAAAGTCAATGAGGCCTTGATGTGACTGGTCGCTCTTAAAGGACACACAGCTGGGTTCAGGTTCAGGTTCAGGATCAGGTTCAGGTTCAGGTTCAGGTCCAGGTCCAGGTTCAGGAGACTCTGGTCTCTGCTGGGTCCTGATAGAAAAACATATTTATTGAGGGTCACATGTTCAGTTAAAGTCTCCGTGCATAAAATATAATATTAATATGAATATGTCTGTAGGCCTAATTATTAACAATTAAATGCCAATAATGCTTTACTTTCTGTCCAAAACTCAATAAAAATATCTTTTGAAATCAGAATTTAAAATCTAAATATAATATTTCAAAATGTTGTCTAAACAGAAAGATATTTTGAATGAGACAGGAAATTATTTTACAAAAATATTCTCATTTCAGTCATCAACTACAATAATTTCTTTCCACAAAATTACAAAAAAGCACTTTATTTGAAGGAGTGTGCATGAGACACAAAACAACCCAGACGGGACGTAGTTCCATCCAATGAGACTCGTTCCAGTTTGCTGGATGTTCACAACTCACCTCAATCTTCTTCTTAACATTTCAATTTCACTTTCCATTGCAATTCGCTCCTTCTGCCATTCAAGTCTCTTCATCAATCCTCTCTCCTCCATTTCAAGTAGCCTCTCCTCCATTTCTATTCTCCTCTCCCTTACACGTCTTTTTTTAAAGTAGCGGTGGCTCCATGGACCGGTTACTCTTCATGGACACACAGCTGAGTTCAGGTTCAGGTTCAGGATCAGGTTCAGCAGGGTCTGGTCTCTGATGGGTCCTGTTAGAAAGAGAGGAAGACCACTTTTTAATCTCCAGAAACAGAAGCTGCTGGAGAAACTAGAAGCTATGAAGCAGGAAATAAAGTCTGAATCTCTTCACTGAATGATTTCTGCTCTCTGCTCATCCTGCTCTGTCATTCATTATCTTTCTGGGAGAACAGGAACATTGGAAAGACTCCAGGACTAATGTCATCTTTCTGTCCTCTAATGGAGACAAGACTCCATTATGACAATCAATCTCACCTTTCTGTCCTGTGCATCCTCCTCCATAAATCACTACAACAGTAACAGAGGCATTTAGGTCACTACATTTTATTCTGAAAGGTCCCAGAGGAAACAGTAGAGTCCTGTTGTGTCTGACTTTACGCTGGTGGAGACGACGGTTTGTTTTCTGACAGCAGGAGAAAGGAAATAACTAGAGGCCATCTTAGAGAAAGGTTCGGATTTGTTGTTGTCAGTGTGTGTTTGTTCTTCCTTTGTCCCGTGAATGCAACACGAGGGACTTTCCACACGTCTATGGAGGTTAATAGTGTTTTTCACTGATTGGCCACGGGAAGTAAATATGTCATTTTATCTTGGGGCCTCATTTATAAAACTGTGCGTAGATTCTATTCTGAAAGATTTCGTGTGCCAAAAAGTCAGAATTTTTGTACGCAAAAACTAAATTCTGGTTTATAACACCTTGCAGTGCACACCAGTACGCACTCTTCTCGTTATAAATATGGACGTGCGTTACCTCATGCGGTCGTGCACGACCCAAGGTGGTCCCATATTTGTCCTAATAAGGTCCATGTTAATCAATCAATGAACAAAGCAGCCTTGTATAGAAGGCCTTGATGACCAATCATGAAACGGAAGAATGGGGAAAAAACCTGATTCAGTGATTGTGAGATGGAGGTGCTCCTAACAGAGGTAGAACATCCAAACTAAATCCTGTTTGGAGGCCTTAACCCTTGTGTGGTGTTCATATGTTTGTTACACAACCTTAATAATTAACAGATTTAGCTGAATTACCAATGATATTTACATCATTTATGGTTCATATTTGCCATTTGCCCCTGTGAGATCACATTAATGATCACATGATCATTTTCGTTTTTTTGGGAGAAAACAAGGAAATTCAATTATAAAAAGGTAAAAAATAGAAACAAGATTTTTGATCATTATTGGTGCTTATTTCTTAGAACTTAATCAGAACAGGTGAAAGTGATTGAAATGTAACAATTTATAACTTTTGTGTAGGAATAGCAGGTTCAGACAGACAACATTCACACACACACACACACACACACACACACAGACACACACACACACAGACACACACACACACACAGAAACACACACACACACACACACACACACACACACAGACACACAGAGACACACACACACACACACACACACACACAGACACACACACACACACACACACACACACAGACACACACACACACACACACACACACACACACACAAATTTCCCCCTGCTTTACGCAACTGTTTCTTGCGTAACAGGTTTTATAAATGAGGCCCCAGGACTAATGTCATCTTTGCACAGAACATTCCTGTCCTGTTCATAAAAATAATGGACATGAAGACACTTCTCCTCCTCCACACATCACTACAACAGTAACAGAGGCATTTAGGTCTCTACATTTTACGGTTTGTTGTCTGACAGCAGGAGAAAGGAAATAACTAGAGGCCATCTTATGATGGATTCACACCGGCCAAATCAGGCCAGGGGCTTAAAGTTGGTCCTTCCTTACTTCCTCCCTCCTACTTCCTCCCCCCTTGCTCAGACCCCACCCATCTTCAACTCAGCCTTCATTTAGATCTCAGCTACACAGCTGTAAAGTTTCCTGACTGCAGCCTCACGGTTGTGACAGACAGACGTATAAACACCTGGCAAAGTATTTAAAACCTCCTCTGTAGTAGTTCATGTTACAACATGGAGATTTATCTTCAACACAAGAGTCGTCCAAACTTTCTCAGGAAATAAGAAGTGAAGTAGAAACAATCAATAAGTAATAATAATAGTAGAAATAAATCAATACTCACAAATAAAAAGTGAAGACTAACGTACTTGACTGCTCTGATTGGAGGGTTTCTCACGCTGCAGCTCCACCTGGAAGACCTCTGGGACACCCAGACATCTTATCGTGTGTCGACTGAAACCTTCGTCTCTGACAGCAAAACAACAAACCTGTTTCAGCTTCATCAGGAGGAGGAGGAGGAGGAGGAAGAGGAGGAGGAGGAGGAGGAGGAGACAGAAAGAATCCAGTAGAACCAGAAACACTCTGACAACAGAGATCAGAGGAGCAGTAACTCTTGTCAAACAGATGTCTGTGCACACACAGACACACACCCACACACACACACACCCACACACACACACACACAGACAGACACACCCACACACACACACACACACACACACACACACACACACACACACACACACGTTTGTTAACTGTCTCTCAAAATAGTTTCACGGCAGTTTCTCACAACCATTCCCAGAAAGTTTCCAGATCGATGTCTCTAAAAACCAGAATCCCTCTTTTTGCAGTATCACCGTGTACTTCACTGTGTACTTCACTGGGTACTTCACCGGGTACTTCACCGGGTACTTCACCGTGTACTTCACCGTGTACGACCATTCAGGGCTGGACTGGGACAAAAAATTGGCCCTGGCATTGTTGGCCCAGGCGGCCCACACCCACTGTGATTGGCCAGACACATTCCCTGCAGACATTAAAATATGCGTGCATGCTATGATAAGAGCTGCCTAGTGTTCTGCATTCATGTGATCGTTTTGGATCCTTCAAGAGGAGTCAAGACTTATCTGTTGATCTTACACTTAAATAATTAATTCATTCTTAGAGTTATGATTTTTATATTTATGGTATTTTTATTATTGATATTTTATATTGTATTGCCATTATTGTTATTATTACTATTTTGCTTAATATTGGCATAGCAACTTTAAAAATTGTTTACTGTTAATTTTACCTATTGTAAGATTCAGATTTTGTCACTTTGGACAAAAGTGTCTGCTGAATACAATAACCATAACCCTTCCCAAAAGCTACAATAAAGCTGAGAGTAGTATATGCCCTGGAAAAGAGCTAATTAAGCCATTCAAGGAACACTGATGCTTGTTTCAACACTGATTTTATAGATCACAGACTGTTCAGCTGCCCAACAGGCCAACCACTAGCATTTTCAACGTAACCTTAAACAGTTAGGTTACCTGACAGCTGCTAACTTTAACTGCTTATAGTCGTTATGACGTGAGGCGCACATAACGCGCACACACACACACACACACACACACACACACACACACACACACACACACATGTGACGCACACGAAATGTATGGTCACATTTTATGTAATTTTGTCTGTGTTATTGTGGGATATTATTTATATGAGAGAAAAACGTTTGATAGGAGTCATAATGGTTAATCAATTATTTGTGGTAAGAGTACAAGGCTCTTTCTAATGCAGCATTACGGTGCTGCCAGCAGGGGGCAGTGTGGCGCTGTGCTTCGCTCTCACGGACACTCTTGGTGAGCGGACTCTCGCTGCTTCGTCATTCTGCTGAGCGAAGCTGCAGTGAACGCAAGCACTCGTCTCCTGTCTGATATTTGGTCCTGTTTTACAGGTTTGTGACGCTTTAAACTTGTATACTTCTACATATCTTGTTAAACAGTTACATTTGTAATGTTAGATCGGTTTGGTGGAGGGAAGATAGCACATTTATATGGTTTGTGTACAAGTAGAGAAAAGTATTGTTGTCGCGGCTGTCTCAAGATGGCGCCGGCAGTGAACTTTCCGTAGATCCAAAGAGTGAAGTAAGATTTAAATATTTCTGAGTTCTTGGCTCCAGCGCATTTTAGGTTGGTTTTAAATGCATATTGGTGACGATATTGCAGCTCGTTTTAAATTAATATGTTGTTGTAATTTGATGTATATTGTTGATAAGCTGAAACGTTACCAGTCTTCAGCTCAAGCAATTGTACAGTACTGACAGCCGTTAGTGGCCATGTAAAAGGTGTGTTTTCTTTATTTTACATCTTAAGAAAATAAGTGAGCAGCCTAAATATGCTATGTTTATTGAATGGTACCTTCTTTTAAGGGGTTGTTAACTAACTGAAATGCTAGCTCAGTTATAGAACTGAACGAGGATAAATGTAGTAACACATATTGAAATGGTAAATCTGTTGAAGGCTAAGGAGAAGGCTAACTAGCTATGGTATTTTACTTTGTTTGTTTTGGATTTTGTGTTGATGCTAAATGTATAGAAGCAAAACAGAGAAACAAAAAGAGAGATATTATTGCATAATGGCAAATAAAGATTCTGCTGAGCGAAGCTGCAGTGAACGCAAGCACTCGTCTCCTGTCTGATATTTTGTCCTGTTTTACAGGAATTCTTACTGCATCTGTTTACGGGTTCTCAGTCTGAGACCTGTAACACACACACACACACACACACACACACACACACACACACACACACACACACACACACACACACACACACAGCCTCCCTCTCTTCCTGTATGGAGTTTTGATGCCTGAGAGTCCCTGTTAATGTAACTACTCCTTACCACGTCGTCAACTACTCTCTCTTCCATCTTTTCCTCACTCGCTCCCATGGCTCTGTCATGGTCACTCTCCTCCTCCTCCTCTTCGTCCCTGTCATGATGTTGTTTCTGCTTCTCTGTATAGCCAGCCACCTCTCCTCCTTCCTCTACTTCAGGTAATGCTGATGTTGAAGAAGCTACTACAGCCCCAAACAAGTCCGACATTTTGGCACATTTTGAGGAATCCGCCTGTAGATTCTTAATCTTTTTCTCCCGTAATTTCTCTGCTCCTCCCTTGTGCTTTTGGTGGTCGTGGATGCTAAACTTCCAGTATAACTATTACAGCTTGTGTCTCAGGGCCGGGAGGCGTGGCCATAGTTGGATTCTTGAATTTGCGGCCCGGAGTGGGAAGGGGGGTCCTGGATTTGATTGGGTCAGGCCAGTGCCAATAAAGAAAATTAACCAATGGGACGCTGTGAGTTCTTTATGTGCCGGCACGGCCAAAAAAAAAGGCCTATTTATATTGGCGATTCGGTCCAAAAGTGCGTCGGCCCACCGGGAAAATGCCCGGTATGCCAGATGGCCAGTCCAGCCCTGATGGTATCCTGCCCCAAGATGTGATGGCTGAATGAGGTCCATGACAGCATCATATGACAGTCCATGTACACTGGGTGGGTGTGATTTGCCCACATACCGGTTGAAGTTGAGGGTGTAGCCGTTACTTAACTCTCCTAACACGAACAGCTTGATCCCCCATTTTGTTGGTTTGTCCTTCATATAAAGTCATCATCATCATTCATTGTCTGTGCCTGTATGTGTGTGTGTGTGTGTATATGTCTATGTGTGTGTGTGTGCCTGTATGTGTGTGTGTGTGTGTGTGTGTGTGTATATGTCTGTGTGTGTGTGTGTGTGTGTGTGTGTGTGTCTGTGTGTGTGTCTATATGTGTGTGCGTGTGTCTATGTGTGTGTGTGTGTGTCATCATCGTCATCATCTTCATCTTCATCACCATCACCATTATCATCATCATCATCATCATCTTCATCATCATCTTCATCTTCATCTTCATCATCATCTTCGTCATCATCTTCATCTTCATCATCTTTATCATCATCACCATCATCATCATCATCTTCATCATCATCATCATCTTCATCATCATCATCATCATCATCATCATCTTCATCATCATCATCATCATCTTCATCATCATCATCATCATCATCTTCATCATCATCATCATCATCATCTTCATCTTCATCATCATCATCATCTACGGTGAGGTTTCTATGTGTTCAGTTAGTTTCTAAGACGTTAGTACCATCGTTGTCCAGCAGCAGCAGGACGGAGACATTCCTCAGAGGGACGAAATAATCCACCTTCAGACACAACTCTGTTAATCCTCCTGGTAGTCAAGTCATGATGTCATGTTTCTGTTCTCTGGTCAACGTGACATCATGACTTCACGTAAACATACACGCCCACTTTCTTAAGCCAAGTGGCGTGTTATCTGTACGCATTATGAGCTATCTGCGTGTATGTCTACGCTGTATACAGCGGACGGCAGTCTGCAACGTCACAGCGTAAACATACATCACGAGACTACGTCACACGCGGGTTTTTAGGAAAACAACAAATGAAATAATGGCATATGAATTGGCGTGCCATACGCCCCTTCATGAGATCAGTCTATCTCTGTTAATACTCCTGGATAGTAAAGTCATTAGTCATGTTTCCATCTAATTGTCAAGTGAATTTAAAGTGAACTGGTTTAGAGAGAATAAACTAGACTCCAGGGGGATCAGGGCCTCCGGGGGCCTCCAGAAGACCTGCACATTAAAGGAGAACAGGTGGGCGGAGCTTCAGTGTCACACAGCCAATCAGATTACAGCTTCATACAGTCTAATGCCAGGATCAGACGACACAAAGCCTGATTCTGACCCGACAGACGTTCTAAGTTTTGCCGATAATGAGGGTCTTTTTCTTCATCTATTAATCGTTTAGTCTCCCAAATGTCAGAAAAGTGAGTTGATGTCTTTAAATATCTTGTTCTGTTTGTCCTAAACTCAAAAGATTTCCAGTTTAAGATGATATAAAACAGAGAAGCAGCAGGTTTCCTGCAGCACTTTGCAGTTCAGGCGGCCGCCTAAGCAACACACGCCTGCCGCCTTAACTACGTCATCAAAATAAATAAATAAATAAAATGTATATGAGTGATATCCGCCGTGTTCAACCTGATCTCACAGAATTACGTGAAATGAACACGGCGCCTTAAGTTCAGGAAAAGGTCGTGGGTGGGCTTACGGTTCAGTGACACGAGAGAAGAACGGGACAGAAAAGAAGAAACTTTAGGTAACGTGACATGAGGGACCTGATCCCCGTCTCCTGGGTGATGGTCCTGTGTTTGACCATCCTCCCCCCCAACCATCCTCCCTACGCTGATTTTCAGCCTTACATACTACTCGCTACCGTAGTCGCTCTTAATGCTACGCCATCTTCTCATTGACTTTACATCGGCAGTGTTTTCCGTGGTGGCCACAAGGGATTTTCACACATTTCGTGCCTCCACCACGTAATGAGCTGTTAACAGTTCGTGATCATTTCACGTAATCCTGTGAGACCAGGCTGGCCGTGTTACTCTGTCCTGTTTTCTCCCTTTCATTCCAAACCGTGACCAACGCCAGTCTCCCTTCTCTGCAGAACGCATTAAACTAAACAAAAAAATAAGTAAAAACATACCATGAATTGGAGAATAATCAGTTTTTACAATCTTTAAATATGTGATATGCGTCTGAATCGTGTGATGCGTCTGAACAGCATCTGGTGGTTGAATGTCATCGA